>NC_057804.1:163229442-163388092 GCF_018294505.1 Triticum aestivum | reverse complement strand
CCTCCGCTACCAGCGCGGAACGCAGTTTGTGAGAGATACTGCGAAGCCAGTCATCAGCGTCGAGAGGCTCGACGGAGTGGTGGAACGTGGGTGGATGTAATTTGATAAAATCACTGAGTGACACCACGTTAGTCCTCTGATGGTGTGCTGTGTTCTGTTCAATACGCTCCAACAAACGGTTGGTCTCCCGCTTGTTTCTCTCAGCTTCCATCATAACCTCGGCTAGGGAAGGAGGATGAGGCAGATTTGCATCCCTGACTTCACTGCCTTCGGCCTGCTCTTGAGGAGCAGGGTTAGTGCGCGTGTTGACCATCCTAGGTAAACAAGACAATGATTTAATCAGGATGATAAAATTCCGACATAGGATATAAAATGTAAGGAATAACTCGAAATGCAAGATGATCATCCGTATGACATGGTAAATACAGAAACTGCTTCTTTATTCCATTGTCATACACACCATACAGGGTTTAGTACAAGACCAAACAAAGTACTATTACGGTGAAAAGAGGATTACATCTCATCGGAGGCATTCCAAGCTCCTATACATTATTTTTCTACTCCTCCGGAAAGAGTACAAACTAGGTCATATCCCACGAGTCACGCGGGACGATAGATGACACAGCTAGTGCGAACTAGTGATACTACCACTAACTCAGACCGATCCGTAATAGTCCTCGTAGAAGTCACCTCCATAGCCTGGAATCTCAACATGATCATCCGGAAACAGACGATCTCGCGGAGCTTGTGGACCATAGGGGCTAGGATGAGGTCTTGGACCAACAGACGGTGGCCTGCGGGGACCGCGAGGTGGGGTGATGCCTCCTACATCACGCCAACCCATCACATCTAGCAGAGCAGATCTCACAGGATAGAGATCGCGCATATCCGAATATCTAGCTTGCACTGCCGGTGCAAACCGAGTCAATGTGGCCCAGTGGTCAGCACGGGTATTGAAGAGCTCTAACCTCAAGGCCCGATTTTCACGGTCCTTATCCTCGAGCATCTCAGAAGTGGTGCGAGTCCGTGAATCCTCCTGAGTGGGTCAGCATAGATAGCCTGGAGATACCCTTGTGCTCCCGGAAGTGATCCTGGCATATACCGGAAATCAGAGTCCCGAAATAGTCCAGATCTGACTCGCATGATGGTCATCATAGAGTAGGCGGCGTCCTGCACAGCCATCTCAATGGTAACCCCGAGTCCATAGGAGCAGTGAAGGGGCTCGGTGGATCCAGGATAAGATGGAAATATCCTGACAGTGTAGAGATACTGGCCTTGATTAAAGTCTCGGAATTGCTCTTCGACCGTGTACTCAGGATACCAGCGGTATCCAGCCTCAGTCATTACCCTGACCAACTTGGCAGTATGGCCGGGTACATCTAGGCATCGAGTCAGGCGAACCACTTGATTGAGGTCGCGAGTGGCCATCTGAAAGCACAATCATAATGCAAAGGCATTAGAATTTCTAGCAAAATTTCGGCAGCATAACAGCTGTAAATGCTCAAGAAGGATTTTGAGACATTTGACAAAGGATTACATACATACTCGACATCATCATATCAAAGTTCTGAATCCATTTTAACAACATAATGTGGTAGCAGAATTGAACTAGGCTTGTATCCATCAAACCTATAAGGTGCTACTGATTAGTCACACGTGATCCTGATAGAGAGAATAGATCCTAATTCCTTAACCCCCGGTGGAAGAATAGACTGACTCAGATCAGAATGTTATAAGATAAAGGAGTAAAAGAGCCTTACGTTCCAACCCACAAACAATTCCCCTACATATAACTAAAGAATTTCTAGACTCAACATCGACCAGTTTGGCTTGGAGAACCTACAGGCAGTCCGGCTCTGATGCCAACGCTGTCAGGACCCCGACTCGATGTCACATCGATCTAGCCGGTAACACCTCATATCACTTTGCGGCCTCACGCACGGTATCCCCACGAGTGTCGCCTTACCTTTGCCCGGGACCGTTTGCGCCTTTTGGCTCACGTATATGATAGTGTCGCTAGCATCCATATGATAAGGAGCCCGGGCTGACATGACTAGTCGTAAACCCAAAGTGGCACAGACTTACAGGGACAGGCATCCATGACCCAGCTTCGAACGTGTCGGTCATCAGCAAGTGGGTCCGGGCTGTAGCACTGGGCTAGCAGGACTCCGGTAAACCGGGCTGTAGCGGGCTAACAGGACTCCAGTACTCAATGCGTGACATTTCCCCGAAGGGACAGACACAGGAACGAAGAAGGACACATGCCGGCCAGCCTAAGTGTTCCAGAGCAGTAGCAAGCTACCATGGCTCAGCGGTAACACTAGGAGACATTTCCCGGTAAGAGAGGCTACTAAAGATAAACAACTAGGTAGTCAGATCCCACACATACCAAGCATTTCAATCATACACACAATATGCTCGATATGTGCAAATACAACGAAGCATCACAACATGACTCTACGACACAAGTACTTTATTTAAGGCTCAGGGAGCGATACATAGCATACACAAAGGTACGGGTCCCACGACCCAACATACAAGTCATACAGTCATACAAACCAGCAGCGGAAGTAACTTGTCTGAGTACAGACAACTAGTAAAATAAAAGAGGCTTGGAAAGCCTAGCTATACTATGTGGTCCTTCACAAGCTCAGGGTCACCACCTGGGCCTTTAGCCTACTCGTTGATGTCAACGTCTACATAGAACCCATCAGAAGGGGTTGCAGCGTCTTCTGTAAAATGTAAATTATAGCAACATGAGTACAAAGGTACTCAGCAAGACTTACATCAGATCCTACATACATGCATATTATCAAGAAGGGTTGGTGGAGTTATTGCAGCAAGCCAGCTTTGACTCTTGGCTAGGCTATCTTACGATACTTCAACTTGAAATGGTTTTGCGCACACGAGTCCATTACCCACCACTTCAATACACTACCGAGGATCCGCCTCCGTCTTCCTACGGAAGATCCATCCTCGGCACTCACACTTATCTTGAGGCTTTTAGCAGTTTCCATTTACTTGTCTATGAACTGTATAGGCAACCAAGTAGTCCTTTACCGCGGACGCGGCTATTCGAATAGATTATGATAACCCTGCAGGGGTGTACTTCTTCATACACGCTCTCACCACTTACCGTCGTTTACACGACATGTACTCGGCAACCTTCAAGCGGAAGCCCAACGTGGGTGTCGGCCACGACCTACCTAATCACCTAAGTCCCTAGTCCAGGTTTATCACCTATTCGGGTTCCATCCATGAGGAGATCCGGCCGAGGTATCGCTCACAGCCCCAAACGATGTGAGCAGGGTTCCCGAGATACCTAACGGGTATTCGGTACACCGTGCCACGTACCTACCGCATCACAGCCCACCCCTACGGTCAGCGCTGTCCACGGCCTCCAGTATACTACAAACACCAGAAACTACTTGCAACTCCTGGACAGAGAACTAGGGTGACTAAGAAGTCGAGAGGGTCCATTGGTTTCGGGCCCAATGCATGGTAGTAGCTGAATCTTAAATCACACATACAGATCTCAGTGCTTAAGGTCGGCTTCAATGAAACAACCCACCATGTACTCCTACATGGCCTCTCATCGATACCTTTACCAAATCATGTTCACCACACCACTCTCATTACCGACATAATCATTTCACTCTAGCCCATCACCCAGATGAACCAGACCTGACACGACTCTAAGCATAGCAGGCGTAGCAAGGTAGGAACAACACATACATATGGCTCAATCAACTCCTACACATGCTAGTGGGTTTCATCTAGTTACTGTGGCAATGACAGGTCATGCAGAGGAAATGGGTTCAACTACCGTAGCACACAGCAGTTTGAAACGCGTTGTCTTAATGCAGTAAAAGAGAGCAGGAGTGAGAACATGGGATTGTATCGATATGATCAAATGGTTGATTGCTTGCCTGATGGTTCGATGCACTGATACGGTTCTTCGTTAGGGTAATCACGGTACTCCTCGGAGGCAGAACCTGTCGCAAAGGACACCGATACACAACCATCACCAAACAATGTGCAACAATATGATGCATGCATGAAACATGGCAATATGAGTGTGTTGGGCTAATGCAACTAAAACCAGAAGGGTTTGAACAAATTTGAATCAAAGATTCAAATTTCAAACTCAAACATGGCCTCTTAAAGTGCTTTTCCTTGTTCTGCATTAAACATCAAGTTAACTTGTTTAGTCATGCATGAAAATAGTACAGATGGATAGATTGGATTTTTCTGATCATTTTTCATATATAATTTGTCTGATTTGGAGTTACAGAATAAAAGTTATTAATTTTTGAAGTTTAAATAATATTCTGGAATTTCCTGATTTAAATTAAATCCAGAAATATAAATATTGCGCCAGCATGACGTCAGCATGACGTCAGTGGTCAACTGCGGCTGGCTCGGGTCAAACCTGATGTGTGGGGTCCACACGTCAGTGACAGGGGGGGTTTAACAGGGTTAATTTAATCCTAATTAGGAATTAGTGGCGCTGGGGCCCACTGGTCAGTGTCAGGGGGGGTTAATGAAGCGGTGATTAGCGCTAATCTAACCACCTGGCCGACGGGGCCCACGCGTCAGTGACCCTGGGGGGGGTCAAACCCCAGGTCAAACAGGTCAAACCCACCGGCGACATGACGCCGGTGAGGCCCGAGACGGCGGAGCGATGCGGAAACGCGCTACAGGGCACGGGCGAGGCCGTGCTTGGGCTCGTTGGAGAGCCCTTGCTCCCGCGCGTCGAACGGTGGTGGTGGCCGTGCCTGAGGTGGCCAGTACCGACGACGGCGAGCTCGTGAGCGGCGGCCGGAGTTCGGCCAACGGCGGGTTAGGCGATGCAGGGCGCTAGGGGAGGCGTTGGTGCGTGCTACGTGCTCCTGGTGAGGTGTGGAGCACGATGGTGTGCTCGGCTTCGAACTACAACGGCTCCAGCCACGGCGGCGACGAGGCACGGCGGCGGCGAGCTTCGGAGCTCAAGGGGACGGCAACTACAGGATGCTAGGGACGACGGGGCAAGGGGGAATCGGGTCAGCGGCTCACCGCGGAGCTGCAGGGATGGTTAGCGGGCTCGGGGATGTCCGGTAGCTCTCGATTCGACGGCGACGATCTCCGGTGGCCGAGGAGGGGAACGGCGACGTGGGCGGCGATGCAGGGCTTCCGGAGGCCCGTGGATCGATGGGAAGGAAGAGGGGGTCGAGGCGGAGCCTCTGGGCTAGTCGGGGGAGCGAGGGAAGGGCGGTGGCTGCAGCTACGGTGAACGGCGTCGGCGGCTGCGCTCTGCTTCGGAAGAGGGGGCGAGGAAGGCGAAGCAGGGAGAGAGGGAAGAGGTGCACGGGAGAGTGAGGGGGGTCAGGGGGATCGGGACGGCCTGCGGAAGTCGTCCACGCGGCCAGGAGCTCGTCGGCAAGCAGGAGGTGGCCGCGCGGCCGTGTGCGTGCGAGCACGCAGCAGCTTCGGGGCGAGGGGAGGAAGACGACGGAGGGCTGCAGTGGTGGGCTGGGCCGCCTGCTGGCTGGGCCGCCTGCTGGCTGGGCCGGACAGGGAGGAGCCCAGGTAAGGTTCTCCCTTTTATTTATGTCTGTTTTCTAATTTTTAATACTTCTGCAACTTAGTTGAATTAAATAAAATACCTAGGCAACTTCAAAAATCACCAAACTACTCCTGGTCCATAGTTGGATTATTTCCAACATGAAACATTTTAGTTTGGAGATATTTGAGCATTTAAATATTTTATATAATTTTAAATGCCCAAATTCAAATATTTATGATTTAATTCAAAAACCCTAGGATGGCCTAGGAAAATGTGCACCACTTTTGGCAGAGGTTCTGAACCAAGACAAAAATGATGGGCATTTTAGAAGGGCATTTCAGGTTCATTGAAAATGTTTTTAGTAAACCCTAATTGGTTTCAGAGGGGACTGGGGGTTCTGTCATCCCCATTTCAGGTTTCTGATGAAAAGGTAAACATGATGCAACACTCTAACGCATGGCTAACTAGGATGTGACAGCTCTTCTGAGCCTTATCTATATGAGTTGTTGAGTTATGCTGTGATGCCATGTTGTACAGCACATACTTGCATGTTATGTGTACGTGTAATGTGTACTGCTATGTGTGGGATCTGACTATCTAGTTGTTTATCCTTAGTAGCCTCTCTTACCGGGAAATGTCTCCTAGTGCTTCCACTGAGCCCTGGTAGCTTGCTACTGCTCCGGAACACTTAGGCTGGCCGGCATGTGTCCTTCTTCGATCCTGTGTCTGTCCCTTCGGGGAAATGTCACGCGATGAATACCGGAGTCTTGTTAGCCTGCTACAGCCCGGTTCACCGGAGTCCTGTTAGCCCAGTGCTACAGCCTGGATTCACTCGCTGATGACCGACACGTTCGATGCTGGGTCATGGATGCCTGTCCCTGTAAGTTAGTGCCACTTTGGGTTTACGACTAGCCATGTCAGCCCGGGCTCTTTATCATATGGATGCTAGCAACACCATCATATACATGTGCCAAAAGGCGCAAACGGTCCCGGGCAAAGGTAAGGCGACACCCGTGGGGATACCGTGCGTGAGGCCGCAAAGTGATATGAGGTGTTACAAGCTGGATCGATGTGGCATTGAGTCGGGGTCCTGACAGCGTTGGTATCAGAGCCTGACTGCCTGTAGGATTACCAAGCCAAACTGGTCGAAGTTGAGTCTAGAAAATCTTTAGTTATGTAAGGGAATTGATTGTGGGTTGGAACGTAAGGCTCTTTTTACTCCTTATACCTCATGGCCTTCTGATCTGAGTCATCCTATCCTTTCTACGGGGTTAAGGAACTAGGCTTTCTCTTCCGTCTATCAGAATCACGTGTTACTACTCCGTAGTCCCATAGGATTGGTTGATCAGAGTCATACCCCAGTTTTGAGTATTACCGGTGTAGTCTGTTTAGTATGATCTCAGAACCTTGAGTAATGCTGATGAGTATGTTATTACCCCATTTTAGTACGATGTCTCATTCTGAGCATTTTACTGCCGTTATGCTGCCAGATTTTCCCTAGGAGTTCGAGTGATACTAATCCCTTGTCCTACATTCTATAACCTATAGATTGATGCTGATTCCGTCCTTGGTTTCGTTTCTCAGGATGTCATCAAGTTCTATTATTCGTAGCCGGAACCATGGAGATGGTAGGGATGAGGATCCTTCCGACCCGCCTTCGTTGACAGAGTTCATGTTAGAGATGGAGAGGAACAAGCGGGAGTCTAACCGTTTGTTGGCACGTATCGAGGAGAACACCGCACATCAGTCCAATAAGTCTGCGACCATTCATGACTTCATTCGCTTGCACCCACCTACCTTTCATTATTCCATCGAGCCACTCGATGCAGATGACTGGCTCCGTAGCATCACTCATAAGCTGCGTTCCGCGAGCGTAGCTGAAGATGACAAGGTCACCTATGCCACATACCACCTGGAAGGTCCTGCTAGACTTTGGTGGCAGAACCATGAGGCTATGCTTCCAGCTGGCCAGATTCCTACCTGGAGAGATTTCACTGAGGCCTTTCGCGAGCATCACATTCCTGAAGCCCTCATCGATCGCAAGAGAGAAGAGTTCTGTAGTCTCACCCAGAATAAGATGGCTGTTGATGCTTATAGTAGAGAGTTTGAGAACCTCGCTCGCTATGCTACAGAAGAAGTGTCCACGGACGCCAAGAAGCAAGCTATGTTCCGGAAGGGTCTCAACCCCAAGTTGCGTCGTGATCTCCACCTGCATCATTGTGATACATTCCAAGCCCTTGTGAACAAGGCCATCAATGCAGAGACAGCTCAGCTCACTTACGAGGAGTCTCGTAAGCACACCCGTGATTTGGGATCCTCCTCTGGCTCTAGTTCCCAGAAGCGCCGGATTTGGGTTCCAAACTCCGCTCTTCCTTCCGGATATACACCGAGGCCATTCCATGTGGTGTCTTCCCTAGCTCAGTCATATGTTCCACCCAGGCCTACTGGTAGACCGCTTGTCAGTGCGGGTCCACGTCCAACCTCAGGGACTTGCTTCACATCCGGGAAGCCAGGACACTATGCACGTGACTGCTCTCAGACTAGTTATGCTCCACTCCAGCCCAAGAAGACTGTTGGCTGTGTTAAGCCATCACGCAAGATGATCAGTGTCAAGTCAGCCCCCACTGAACATGGACGTGTGCATCACGTCTCAGCTAAAGACGCTCATGATGATCCAGATGTCGTTCTTGGTACACTCCTTGTCAATTGCCACCCAGCATCAGTTCTATTCGATACTGGAGCATCTCACTCCTTCATTTCTGAAAGCTATGCTAACTTGCACAATCTGTCATTTTGTGATATGCCAACTCCGCTAGTCATCCAAACTCCTGGATCCAAATGGCAAACCTCTAGTGTAAGCCATGGTAATGAAATCCTTGTTGACAGACTTGTATTCCTTGCATCACTTGTAGCCCTCAAGTCCTCAGATATTAATATCATCTTGGGTATGGACTGGATGACAGCTCATCATGCCAAGATTGATTGTTACACCAGATCTGTTCAGCTTACACACCCATCTGGCAAGATAGCCACTGTCTCCACTAGAGTTGCAAAGTGTCAGCTCTATTCTCTTAATGCCAGCCCTCTTCCAGACCTTGAAGATATCCCGGTAGTCCGTGACTTTCCGGATGTCTTTCCAGAGGAACTGCCAGGTGTTCCACCTGACAGAGATGTAGAGTTCGTCATAGATCTTATCCCAGGAACAGCTCCAATCTCTAGGAGACCTTACAAGATGGCACCCTTAGAACTAGCCGAGCTTAAGAAACAACTTGATGGGTCCTTGCAAAAGGGTTTCATCCGTCCTGGTTCTTCTCCTTGGGCTTGCCCCGTCCTCTTCGTCAAGAAGAAGGATGGTATGGATCGGATGGTTGTAGATTATTGTCCCGTTAATTTGGTCACGATAAAGAACAAGTATCCGCTCCCCAGGATCAACGACCTGTATGATCAGCTCGCTGGATCCTCAGTCTTCTCCAAGATGGATTTAAGGTTAGGCTACCACCAAATCAAAATCAGAAACGGGGACATTCCCAAGACAGCTTTTGTCACTCGTTATGGCCAGTACAAGTACACCGTCATGTCCTTTGGCCTAACCAACGCCCCAGCCACATTCTCCCGCTTGATGAACTCGATCTTCATGGAGTACTTAGATAAGTTCGTCGTGGTTTACGTCGATGACATTCTTATTTACTCGAAGAACGAGGAAGAGCATGCCGAACATCTTAGACTTGTGTTAGAAAAACTCAGAGAGCACCGCCTTTATGCCAAGTTCTCCAAGTGTGAATTTTGGTTGCCAGAAGTGACCTACCTAGGCCACGTAATCTCTGGTAAGGGCATTGCTGTCAACCCCGAGAGAGTTAAAGCCGTTCTTGATTGGACTCCACCTGAAACAGTCAAACAAGTTAGGAGTTTCCTTGGTCTAGCCAACTATTGTCGCCGCTTTGTTGAAAACTTCTCCAAAGTAGCCAAACCCCTCACGGAACTTCTCAAGAAAGATAAAAAGGTTGAGTGGTCCCCACAGTGTGAACACAGTTTTCAGGAACTGAAAAGACGCCTGACTTCTGCTCCCATACTTGTGCCACCGGATTTCACTAAAGACTTTATTATCTACTGCGACGCCTCACGACAGGGACTAGGTTGCATTCTTATGCAGGATCGTCATGTGATTGCCTATGCATCTCGACAGTTGCATCCACATGAGGATAATTATCCTACACATGATCTAGAGCTTGCAGCCGTAGTCTATGCACTCAAGACCTGGCGACATTACCTTCTTGGTAAACGTTGCGAGATCTACACCGATCACCAGAGTCTCAAGTATATCTTCACCCAACCAGACCTAAACCTTAGGCAAAGACGTTGGTTGGAGTTGATCACAGATTATGATCTAGGGATTACCTACACCCCAGGCAAAGCCAATGTCATGGCTGATGCTCTAAGCCGTAAATCTTATTGCAACAATCTCATGTTTCAGCAAGGCCAACCACTTCTCCATGAGGAATTCTGTAAGCTTAATCTTCACATTGCTCCTCACGGATTCCTTTCTACCTTGGTGGCGAAACCTACCCTTGTGGATCTTATCATAGAAGCCCAGAAGCATGATACGGGGATTACCCGGATCAAGAGAAACATTGCCAAGGGTATTGCTGGTAGTTTCTCTATAGATGATCGAGGTGTTGTTTTCTTTGGGAACCGCCTGGTGGTCCCCAAGAAACAACATCTTCGACAATTGATTCTTAAGGAGGCGCATGAATCTCCTCTCACGATTCATCCCGGTAGTACTAAGATGTATCAGGACCTACACCAGAAGTTCTGGTGGACTAGGATGAAGAGAGAAATCGCTCAGTTTATTGCCAACTGTGACGTTTGTCGTCGTGTTAAGGCAGAGCATCAAAGGCCTGCTAGCACCCTTCAGCCTTTAGATATTCCTGAATGGAAATGGGATAAAGTTGGTATGGACTTCATCACCGGCTTTCCCAGGACCAAGAGAGGGAATAACGCTATCTTCGTAGTCGTTGATCGTCTTTCCAAAGTGGCTCACTTCCTTCCTGTTCGAGAGAGTATCACTGCTAGTCAGCTTGCTGACTTATACATTTCTCGAATAGTGTCACTTCATGGTGTTCCACTAGAGATCAATTCAGACCGTGGCAGTCTTTTCACTTCTCATTTCTGGGAGAGTTTCCAAACTGCCATGGGAACCCATCTTTCCTTCAGTACCGCTTTCCACCCTCAGTCGAGTGGTCAGGTGGAACGGGTCAATCAAATTCTCGAAGACATGCTCAGAGCTTGCGTTATCTCATTCGGTATGGATTGGGAGAAATGTCTTCCTTTCGCCGAGTTTGCTTATAACAATAGCTACCAATCCAGCCTCAAGAAGGCTCCTTTTGAGGTTCTCTATGGACGAAGATGTCGAACACCTTTGAGCTGGTCAGAAACCGGTGAAAGACAATTTTTTGGACCGAACATGATCCAGGAGGCAGAAGAGCAAGTTCGCATCATTCGTGAGAATTTGAAAACAGCCCAGTCTCGTCAGAAAAGCCAGTACGATCGTCATCATAAGGATATGACTTATGAAATTGGCGACCAAGCTTACCTTCGGGTTACTCCTTCGAAGGGTACCCATCGTTTCGGTATCAAGGGCAAGTTGGCTCCTCGTTACATTGGTCCCTTTCGCATTCTCGCTAAACGAGGAGAGGTTGCCTACCAATTGGAACTACCCCCACATCTTTCTCGAGTTCATGATGTCTTCCACGTCTCTCAACTCAGGCGTTGCTTCTCGGATCCTATCCGTGGAGTGGACCACGAAACGCTTGATCTCCAAGATAACCTCACATACCGAGAGTACCCGGTTCGCATTCTTGATCAAGCAGAGCGTGTTACCCGACGTCAGAACATCAAGTTTCTCAAAGTTCAGTGGTCTCATCATTCCGAGAGAGAAGCTACTTGGGAGCGAGAAGATCGTCTTCGACTGGAGTATCCCTCTTTCTTTCAGTCGACCCCAGAATCTCGGGACGAGATTCTTTCAAGAGGGGGCGAGTTGTCACATCCCTAGTCTGGTATGACCTAGACTAGCTAGCCATTTGTGCATCATATTTAAATTTCATTTAAATTTGAAATGAGGATTGGTGGAACCCTCAGAAACATTTTTGAAAATGACCCAAATAAAAATTTCTCCAAAAGGGTCCAAGAAAATGCTCATGTTGCCCTCTGAAAATATTGCACAGAGATAAAAATCAAACCAATATTTTTAGGAGCTCATGGATATTTAATTTTGGCCATTTGGATTAATCCGATAATTATTTGCTTTGGATATATATTGTTATATATATGAAATATGGTCCAAAAATTATGCCATTTATAAAGGAGCTCTGGAATAATATAGTTAGCCCCTGCAAAAATCGGCATAAGTAAATAAATTGATTTAGTATTATTACTAAATCAAAACAAATGTCAGAAAAAAAATTAGAAAACAAAAAAATAAAAGAAGGAGAAGCTTACCTGGGGCTCCCCCCTGTGCAGCCCAGCAGCAGCAGGCCGGCCCAGCCAGCAGGCGGCCCAGCCCGCCTCCTCCTCTGTCGTCTTCGTCCTCGACAGAGGGAGGGTTCGTGCCCGGCGCGCGCGCGCGCCACCGCGCCACGCCACCAGTCTCCCTGCTTGCCTGGCGCCCTCCTCGTCGCCCTGGAACGCCCGGACGACGCCACGCAGCCACCTCGACCTCTCTCGCACTCTCCCTCGCCATCCTTCTCTCCCCCTACTCTCTCTCTCTCTCACCCGAAGCACTGCCGCCGCCGCAGCTCACCACCGACGCGCTCCCCGCCGCCCCTCGCCCCTCCGTAGAGTTCCCGAGCTCCGCCGCGACCCCCTCTCCCTCCTCACCGAGCAAGCAACCCGGGCGAGCTCCGCTTCATCGCAATCGCCGTCGTCTTCAAGCTCCGGCCGACGAGATCGCCGTCGTCGCTCCGGCTGCCCCAAGCCTTCCCCAAGCTCGCCGACGACGCCGTTGGATCCGCGGTGAGCTCCGCCACCGTTCCCCTCTCTTCTCCCCCTCGTTTCCGCGCCGTAGCGTTGTTCCCCACCACGGCCGAAGCCTCTCACCGCCGTCCATGTCGCCGTCGCCGTCTGGGCCCGCCTCCGCCCAAACCGAGCATCCCATCGCGCTCCCAGTGCCACGAGGGTGCCGCCGAGCCCCTCAGGTGGCCTCCCCGTGCCCCGCAGCCCGTTCCCGCTCGAAGCCGAGCTCCGGCCGCCGCCGCGAGCTTTGCTCCGGCGAGCTCCGGCCTTCCCCGCTCCTTCCACCTGCCCCACCAGATGCGCGAGAGCCCGGGCTACGCCCCGGTGCTCTCCGACGCCGCCCCCGTGGCCTGTTTCACGGACGCCGCCACGTCCAGAGGTCGCCGACGACGACCTCGCCGGTCTGACGAGTGGGCCCCGTCGGCAGGTGATTAGCTTAGTGCTAATCACCGTTAACTAACCCCCCTGACACTGACAGTGGGCCCCAGCGCCACTAACTTTTAATTAGAACTAAACTAACCTCAGTTAAACCCCCCCTGTCACTGACGTGTGGACCCCACACGTCAGGTTTGACCCCAGCCAGCCGCAGTTGACCGCTGACGTCGTGCTGACGTCATGCTGGCGCAATATATGATTTCTGGATTTAAATTAAATCAGAAAATTCTAGAAATTGTTTTAAACTTCAAAAATTCATAACAATTCAACCGTAGCTCACATTAAAATAATTTATATATGAAAAATTATCAAAAAAATGTAATATATCCATCTGTACTAGTTTCATGCATGACAAACCAACTTATACATGCTGAATATGAGAAAACACATTATGGCATATATAGGAGCTTAATTTGGAGATGCATTTGAACCTTTGGTTCAAATGGACTTCAAACCAAATGATTACTAGTTGCATTAGCTGAAACAGCATCACATCTACAGATCATGTTCATGCATCATATTGTCGCATATGATTGTGTTTTGATTGCCGACACTGTTCCTTCTCGATAGGTCCTGCTCCGGAGTCTGTTCCAGAGTGCCTGTCTATGAAGCAGTGCCTTCCTTGCTGATCTACCAGGCAAGCAAACTCCCTTGTTCATTTCGATAAAACCCTACTCTCTCGCTCCTGCTCTCAGTTATTGCATTAGGACAACAACGATTCATCTGCTACTTTGTGCTGCGGTAGTTGAACCCATTCCTCTGCATGACCTGTCATTGCCACAGTAAATAGTTGAAACCCACTAGCATGTGTAGGAGTTGATTGAAGCCACTGATGTGTTCCTACCATGCTATGCCTGCTATTGCTTAGAGTTGTGTCAGGTCTGATTCATTGGGAATGAATTGGAGTGTCACGATATGTTATGATGCTGAGAGTGAAATGTGTGAATACTATTTGGTAAAGGTAGCGGTGAGAGGCCATGTAGGAGTACATGGTGGGTTGTCTCACTGGAACCATCCTTAAGCACTGAGTTCTATGTATGTTGTCCAATGACTCGATACTACCACACATTGGGTTCCGGTAACTCGACCCCTCTCGACTTATTAACCAACTTGGTCTCTGTCCAGGAGTCGCAACTAGTTTCTGGTGTTTGTAGGTAGTGCTATTTTTCTACCAAGTGGCACCCGGCAGGGTGGGCTTGGGATAGACTAGGCACACGTGGCACGGTGTACCAAGTGGCACCCGGATGGTGGGCTTGGGAACCCTGCTCACATCGTTTGGGGCCGTGAGCGACACCCCGGCCGGATCTCCTTGCGGATGGAACCCGAATAGGCGATAAACCTGGACTAGAGTCTTGTGTGGTTAGTCAGGTCGTGGCCGACACCCTCGCCAGGCTTCCGCTTGAAGGTTGCCGAGATACATGATGTGTACATGGCGGTAAGTGGCGAGAGCGTGTGTGAAGAAGTACACCCCTGCAGGGTTAACATGATCTATTCGAATAGCCGAGTCCGCGGTTATGGACTTCTTGGATGCTTACATGGTACATAGACAACTTGAAGTGGAAACTCTAAAATGCTCAAGTCAAGAGTGAGTGCTATGGATGGCCTTCTCGTAGGGAGACGGTGATGAATCCATAGTAGTGTATTTTGTGGTGTTTAGTGGACTCGTGTGCGCCATATCACCTCAAGAGTTTCTGGTAGTCGTAGAACAGGATAGCCACAGAGTCAAAGCTGGCTTGCTGCAACTAAACTCCACATTACCCTCTTGACACAAATGCATGTACGGTAGGATCTGATGTAAGTCTTGCTGAGTACCTTTGTACTCATGTTGCTTTATTTATGTTTTTGCAGCGAAGACTTTGGTCTTACTAGTGTTCTCATGGACTTCGACAAGTAGCTTGTACCTCAGCTACGATCTTGATCGGACGTTGTAGATAGTCAGGCTTTCAGCCTTTTCCATTTGTAGATGTCTATACCCAGACATGTAATGCTTCCGCTTGTCGCTTGTATGCTCTTTATGATGGGTCTTGTGACCCCTGTTTGGAATATTGCTATGTTGGCTCTTCTGAGCCTTATCTATATGAGTTGTTGAGTTATGCTGTGATGCCATGTTGTACAGCACATACTTGCATGTTATGCGTATGTGTAATGTGTACTGCTATGTGTGGGATCTGACTATCTAGTTGTTTATCCTTAGTAGCCTCTCTTACCGGGAAATGTCTCCTAGTGCTTCCACTGAGCCCTGGTAGCTTGCTACTGCTCCGGAACACTTAGGCTGGCCGGCATGTGTCCTTCTTCGATCCTGTGTCTGTCCCTTCGGGGAAATGTCACGCAATGAATACCGGAGTCCTGTTAGCCTGCTACAGCCCGGTTCACCGGAGTCCTGTTAGCCCAGTGCTACAGCCTGGATTCACTCGCTGATGACCGACACGTTCGATGCTGGGTCATGGATGCCTGTCCCTGTAAGTTAGTGCGACTTTGGGTTTACGACTAGCCATGTCAGCCCGGGCTCTTTATCATATGGATGCTAGCAACACCATCATATACGTGTGCCAAAAGGCGCAAACGGTCCCGGGCAAAGGTAAGGCGACACCCGTGGGGATACCGTGCGTGAGGCCGCAAAGTGATATGAGGTGTTACAAGCTGGATCGATGTGGCATTGAGTCGGGGTCCTGACATCATATCATTCTACTAGTATTTAAACCGCCTACTTATTTGCCAATCTGAAATGGGATAAATTGATAGAACACTAACCATTGATACTTATGAGTTCTTGATCTGTAATCCAGTGGTGTCGTGAAGCTGCCAACTCCTTCACAATGTCAATTCCTGCCATGTCTTGACCTGAACAATACCATATTGTGTTAATGCAATTTTAAACGGTGTCACTTTATTCGTCAGTAAGAAATGTGATGAATTGTCAGCACTGATACTTTTATGTGCAAAACCTGCCATCTGTCTGCTTGTTTATCTTTTAGAGTGAGGAAGATATAAGTGTTGAACAAGTGCAGTCTCATCATCTTGCTCAGCTGCTTGCGCTGCAGCTCCCCAGCAGGGCTAACCTTTCTTGAACTCTATTGAAGTGATGTCGGTTTTGTATATTATTTTGTCGGCATGTTTATTTGCACTTGTGGTGATCTTTGATGCCCAGTGTATGTAATCTGCTGTCTGATTGTGCTTTATTATCATAGTGGTGAACTTTGATGCCCAGTGGATGTAATACACCGTAATTTCTTTATTGTATAGTCTAGGTTTTTTCTTATTCACGATGCTGTAGTTATTTTACGGTATATATATCCTGTCTTCGCAGTAAACTGGCCAAACCATAAAATTACGGTACATAATCGGGCCGTCATGCAATAACGATGTATGATCCGCATCATGGGCCCCGTCAAACTGGCCCACTTGTAGATTCGGGCTTTTAATAGGCCGAGTAACCCCCGACCCTCTTTTTGCAAGAAAACTCAATGGGCTTTTAGGAGGCTGAGAAGTAGGCTAGGCCTGAAACGTGTCGAATAGCTCACGGGCCGGCGGCGGCCCGAAATGGACACCGGCCCATGATTGTGCGAATCAATTCACGGGCTTTTAACAGGCCAAAGTTGTCTCGGTCCTTGTTTCGCCCAATAAGATATCGGCTGCGAGCAGGCCGGATGCAAACCGCGCCGTAGTTAGGCCCAACTATATGATGGGCTTTAGACAGGCAGAAATTAATATCGGGCCGAAATGTTAAATGGGCCCTTAACAGGCCGAAACTAATATCAGGCCGAATTACTAATTGGGCTTTTAGCAAGTGGGCCCAAAAGCATAGCGTCCAGTCAACGGGCCGAATCTGATATGGGCCATAATTGAGCCCAAAGCCTCTTAAAGGGTCGGACCTGATCTGGGCCGTGATTTGGCCCAGAAAGTGGGAGGCTTTTAACGGGCCGGATCTTATATGGGCCATTATTAGGCCCCGAACGTGGCAGGCCATTAATGGACCGGATCAATTATGGGCCGGCATTTGGCCCAAAACATGGCAGCCAGTTAATGGGCCGGCCTACTAGGGTCCTCAAAATCTTGTGGGCCTACAGCTGGGCCGGCCCATTAATGTCGGCAAAATCTCGTGGGACTTTAGCTAGGCCGGCCCATTATGATCCGCAAAAATTTTGTGGGCCTTTACCTGGGCCGGCCCTTATGGCACACAAAAATCTTGTGGGCCTTTACCTGGGCCGGCCTATTATGGCCCGCGAAATCTTGTGGGCCTTTAGCTGGGCCAGCCCATTATAGTCTGCAAAATCTCATGGGCCTTTAACTGGGCCGGCCCATTATGGGCCGCAAAATCTTGTGGGCCTTTAGTTGGGCCGGCCCATTTAAACTTGATTGGCCGTGACATGTTTCGACGTATCATAGGCGCCTTCTGTCCAATGAGTGGATGACATCTGTCCCAACGATGAGCCGACACGTGTTTCCTCCAGCCAATGATGATTTTACACGTGGAAAATCCCCATTGGTCGGGGCTGTTAATGGGTTATCGGATCCAAAACCTGACCCGATAGCTTAACGGCGTTCCGTTACGGTGGATGCCACGTGTCGGTCACCCTTGATAAAAGCACTTCTGTGACGCGTGATTTATCGTCATGGAAGTGGACACTTCCGTGATGATAATTTTGGTAATGTCATCGAACACTTCTACGACAGCACAGGTATGACTATCTTGATTTTGTCATAAATTTGTCATGGATGTACATGCATGACAAAAAACACGAACTACTATGACAAATACGTATCATCACAGAAGTGTATTTTTTTGTAGTGGTGGTTAGTCAGGTCGTGGCCGACTCCCTCGCCAGGCTTCCGCTTGAAGGTTGCCGAGATACATGACGTGTACATGGTGGTAAGTGGCGAGAGCGTGTGTGAAGAAGTACACCACTGTAGGGTTAATATGATCTATTCGAATAGCCGTGTCCGTGGAAAAGGACTTCTGGGTTACCTGTACAATTCATAGATAACTTGAAGTGGATACTCTAAAATGCGCAAGATAAGCATGAGTGCTATGGATGGCGATCTCGTAGGGAGACGGGAGCGGATCCATAGTGGTGTATTGATATGGTGAATATGTTGACTCGTGTGCGCCACCTCAAAAGAGTTACTTGCAGTCGTAGTTCAGGATAGCCACCGAGTCAAAGCTGGCTTGGTGCAGTTAAACACCACCAACCCTTTGTTGATAATGATGCATATGTAGTTAGTTCTGATGTAAGTCTTGCTGGGTACATTTGTACTCACGTTTGCCTATTTTATGTTTTTGCAGAGAGACTTCAGTCTCACTAGTAGTTCCGCGTGAACTTCGACGTTTAGCTTGTTACCTCAGCTACGATCTTGTGCCCTCGGCAGGATCTGGTAGTTAGTCAGACTTCTCAGCCTTTTTCATTTGTAGTTTTTTGTACTCAGACATGTTAAGCTTCCGCATGTGCTTTGACTTCTATGCTCTGAATGTTGGGTCGTGAGACCCATATTTGTAATATCTCGCTCCTCGGAGCCTATTGAATAAAATACTTGAGTTGTAGAGTCATGTTGCGATGCCATGTTGTATTTTTACATATCGAGCATATTGTGTGTATGTTATTGAAATGCTTGGTATGTGTGGGATCTGACTATCTAGTTGTTTATCCTTGATAGCCTCTCTTACTAGGAAATGTCTCCTAGTGCTTCTACTGAGCCATGGTAGCTTGCTACTGCTCCGGAACACTTAGGCTGGCCGGCATGTGTCCTTCTTCGTTCATGTGTTTGTCCCTTCAGGGAAATGTCACGCGGTGTCTACTGGAGTCCTGTTAGCCTGCTACAGCCCAGATTCTCTGGAGTCCTGCTAGCCCAGTTGCTACAGCCCGGATTCACTTGCTGATGACCGACACGTTCGTTGCTGGGTCATGTATGCCTGTCCCTGTAAGTTAGCGCCACTTTGGGTTCACGACTAGCCATGTCAGCCCGGGTTCTTTGTCATATGGATGCTAGCGACACTATCATATACGTGAGCCAAAAGGCGCAAATGGTCCCGTGCCTGGTAAGGCGACACCCGTGGGAATACCGTGAGTGAGGCCGCAAAGTGATATGAGGTGTTACATGCTAGATCGGTGTGGCATAGGATCGGAGTCCTGACAGCTTTGGTATCAGAGCTTGACTGCCTGTAGGATTACCAAGCCAAACTAGTCGAAGTTGAGTCTAGAAATGCTTTAGTTATATGTAGGGTAATTGATTGTGGGATGGAATGTAAGGCTCTTTTTACTCCTTTACCTTATGCCCTTTTGATCTAAGTCAACCTCTTCTCTTCTACGGGGATTAAGAACTAGGCTTCTCATCTTTCTATCAGGATCATGCGTTACTAATCCGTAGACTTATAGAATTGATGGTTCTAAGCTTCAAACTGGTTCCTACCAGTTCCGTGTATTAATAGCTAGCCTCAGATTCTTGATACTATGATGATCGAGTGGTTATGCCACCATTTTGTAGCTTGTCTCCAATCTTTTTGAGCATTTACAGCCGTTATGTTGTCCGAGTCATCCCAGGTTTCTAAACAATCTGATGCATTTGCAAAATCCTTTCCCTCTGGTTTCGATGTTCCTTTAGGCCAGGTTAATCACACTAATTGCTGAGTTGAGGTATTCTATTGCCTCGACATATATGTTGGAGCTATTATTATGACCTTAGATGTCTTAGGGGATCATCTAGTAATCTAGCCATGATTTATGTTCCCAGTGTGATGATTCTGGCGTCATTCTCAAAAGCATCCCGTGATGCCATTTAGTTAGTAGGCATTCTACTCCTGGGTTTCTGAACCCGAGATTTGCCTACTTACTTCATGTTGTTGGTGTATGCTAGTTCCTTTAGGATATTAGTAACCTTTGCGATAGTCCTCGAGATTCATGGTATATCCATCTTCCAATACCATGAACCAATATGGCAGAAGTTCGGGAACCAAAATATCACAAGAAGAGTGCTCTCGATGAGTTCTCCATTCTATATTGTGACTCTGCCAGTTCAACCTTTCTGCATGGGTTATCTAGAAGAAATATGTTGAACTCGTTCGACATGCTAGTCCATGCATCCACAACTCAGAAAATCATATGTTCTGTTGGGTTGTCCCTCTTTAGTTGTCTTCTGACTTCGTCTATCAATTGATAGTCAAGAGTATGTGTGCATTCGTTCATCGATGCCATTACTCTTGTGGTCCGTCAAGCCATTCTATCGCGGAATGACTAGGAGAAACAAACTCCAGTACCTCTTCCATATCCGGGATTGGGTCAAAGTAGTTGTATTCCACAGATCAAAATGCCAATCCAGCTTTTGAATTTGTTCTACCCTGGAGTATTACCCCCTTTATGTGAGGATTTTCATGAGAATTGCACCAGCTCTTGTGAATTATTGACGCAGTGATACTTCTCGCCATCATTTTTCATTTCTCGGTTCCCGTATTGTTGCAACCGGAACGCCGACAGGTGGAAATCAATAATCCTAGCAACCATGTTGCTTGGTAGTAAATGGACAATAATATCATTCTTAGCATGTTGGTTATTGAATTATCATTCTAAGAGTGATTGTGCTACCTAGTCCATATTTCCGGTGCACTCTTCGATCAATGAGTTAGGAATGTGTCAATCCTTGCTTATTTGATCATATTAGCTTGCCCTAAATATCAAGATTGATCTCAAGCTTAGAAACATACGGGTGGTTCATGATTTTCCTAATATCTTCTCGGAGGTATCACCAAGTTGACACCTGACCGCTATGTTGAGCTCGTGATAAAGTTGGTTTCTTGTAAACCACCTTGTGTTGGATACCCTGAACTAGTTTGTTGAGCTAAACAACAACTTGGAGAGATGCAAGATAAAATCTTTGCCTAACTTAGTTCATTTCAAAGGGATATCTTTTGTATATGTGTGTTGAGGAAAAATGATATCTCCATCGATTGGTCCTCGTGATCAGTTCTTGGATCTATTGCCTTGTTAAAACTTTGACTTGAGTATGGTCTATCGTCAAGTCAAATCAGAACCAATGATGTTCGTAATGTTGTCTTACTCGTGGTTGATTCCTCAAGCATACACCATTACATCTTATGGTCTGACCAATACTATCACATTGTTCACATAATGGTGGAAGTCAAGTTATATGGAAATTCCGATGAGTTGCTGTTGAGCCCATCACCAGTATTTTGTCTCCTCCATGATTCATGTTGAACATCAAGCTAGTGTTGGAAACTTTTATAAGCATTATCTTCATGTCCCGTGCATGAAGCATATGTTTGGATGAAAGAAGTGACCTCCTCTAATTCATGTGCATTTGATGCAAGTTGTCGCCGTGAATTCGAGAAAGTCAGTGTTGCCTCCTCTGGAACCATCTCAAGTCAGTCATGCATGTGCGAAGTATGCTATGGTTTGATAGGCTTGCTACCTCCATTCTATATGTGCCCCTAACACACCAAGCCACTGATTGATTTGTTCAAAGAAAAGAAGTTCTTGCGCTAATCCTGAAGGGCCCAGACGGACATGCACAAGACTTCGTTATCGCAATGATGGTTCCCAATCAAGACTCGATAGTGTTTTATTATAAGACTACTACGTGGCCATGTCTGTCTGGCACAACATGCTCACATGTGTGTATCAGAGCCAGCTAATGTTTTGTAGCTTGCTATCGTAGTTCATCTCCCGAGAATCTCGCAACGTCATCTCGTCGATTTGTATTGCAAACTTTCATTTTTCCTTCTAGACTTGATGAGTCTGGAATATCCTGACACCAACCAGATCTGAATCTCAGGCAGATATGATGGTTGGAATGTTTCCCAAGAACTATAATATTGGTCTCTATGTAACCCGATAAAGTGGATGTCGTGGCTCACACACCCAGCCGGAAGACCTATTATTGTAGTATATTGATTGAAGAAGTTGGCCACATCCCCATAAGGATTTCGCGGGATTTACCTCCCAAATTGTTCCTTATGGATTCTTATGCGCCCGAAGTCCGACCTTTTACTTGATGGTCTAGTTACCAAACCATTTCAATGAATGGGTTATGCTAGCACATCAAGGAGAACATTAGAAGCGGAGTGCTAAATGTCTCTCCGTCGATCATCTAGATTCTGTTTCTTTGGCCGCTAAGGTGAAATCTGAGAAAGTGTTATCTCCTTTTGCATCTGCATCGTCCATCACCATTCATCATGGTAGTATGTTGTGTTGCCAGGATCCTTGACACGGATATTGGTAAAACCTTGATGAATATGGAAATGCTCAAGTTCTTGAGAGCACGGGAAGTGCTAGGTTTTATCATCGGTGTTAATTGCATAGTGCTCTCAGTTTCCTCGGTTATGCTATAACCTTTTCAAACAGTGGACTCACTCTCTACTGTGGAGCTTCTCCCCAGTTACTAAAATCATCCCTTGTGTTGTTTTCAACAAGGTAATCCACATCGTCTATTCTAGTACGAGTATGCCATTCTACCGAACCCCCTCCAAACAATCGCTCGAGAATTGCCCTAGGCTGGTTTACAAAGTCTCAATGATCTCTATATCAAAGGTAATTCCTTTTTCCACTTAAGGTAATAATCTATGAATCACCCTCCTCCAGGATGTCTCGCTGAGGTATCATGGCAACTCAACTCCTCGCTACGTTGACAACCGTTCACCACCATCGTAAGTGTGGAATTGTTGTCTACCTAGTGAACCCTCGTCATTTGTTCCACTCGATTCCTCTAGATGTGTGCTTCGTGTCTCAGCTCGAGAGATGTTGCTGTGTCTCATTCCGTGAGTTAATCCTGAGTTGATCGAACTTCTAGAACATCGATCCTTCTAGAGTTTTCTTTCTCCTCTCGTTGTCATGTCGATTGGAGTTCTCGGAGCAAGACATCAAGATAAAGATGGTGATTGAGTCAACGTCCTTATGAAGTGCAACCTGGATCATGAAGATCATGTTAGCTTGTGTCCCTCTGTCTTCTTACCTCACGTCTTGAATCTCGGGATGAGATTCTTGTTTAGTGGGGGCGAGTTGTCACATCCCTAGCTTCTGGTATTGCACTAGGCTAGCTTCATGTGTGCATCATGTTTAAATTTTGCTTAAACTTGAAATGGGGATGTTCAAACCCTAGCATTAAATCAACTCAACTAGGGTGGATTAAAATCTTTTTCAATAAACCCAAAAAGTTCCTAAGAAAAGTTCATGATTTTTGGTTAAGGTGGAAACCTCTGCCAAAAATGATGAATATATTCTTAGATCATTTTTGGATTTTTGAATTAAATCATATTGTATTTGACTTTGGGCATCTAAACACTATAAATAATTTAAATGCTCAAATAATGTTGGAATTATTTGTGGGACACTGAAATAATTCAGAAAGTGCTCATGAATATTTTCAAGATTTATAAAATTGATTTGGTTTATAAAGCTGGATCAAAAACAAACTACAAAAATAGAAAACAAAAACAAAAAAAGGAAAGAGCAGAGACTCACCTGGAGCTTACCTGGCACCCACCAAAGCCCACCTGGCTGGCCCAGTTGGCCAACCCAGCCCACCAGCTGCAAGGTTGACTTCAACCCAGCACCAGTAGGACGCCGAGCGTGTGCTCGCTGCACACGCGCCCTCCGAGCGCCACCTCCTCCCTCCCTGCCTGCCTGGTTCGTCCTGGACGGCTCTAGACGAGTGCCATGCAGCCCCTCGACCCTCTCTCACTCTCTCTGGGCCTCCCTTCCCTCTCCGCTCTCTCTCCCACGCGACCACCGAAAGCAGCCGGAGCCCGCCGCTTGCCGTGACCACTGGCCACCGCACCCCCTGCCGACATGACCATCAACTCCGCCGCGACGCCTCGCGTCTCCAAGCAGAAGAACGCAAGCCCGGATGGCCTTCTTGCCCGCAAACGCCGTCGTCCTCGACCTCGGGTGCCGGTGATCCGCGTCGTCGATTCGCCGGACCCCGTGCCTCCCCTACCTTGCCAGTAGCACCAGAAGACCTGCGGTGAGCCGCTGCTTCTTTTCCCCCTACTCCCATGCTCGCCCGCGTCCACTAGGCCGTAGTTGCACGGATGCAGAAGCTCCCCGCCGCCATGCCTCATCGCCGCCACACAACACTAACCATAGCTCGCGTCCGAGCACCATCGCGGGCTCAGCATGCTCCCAGGAGCCGAGTGCATCCACCTGTTCGCCCTACCATGCACAACAGCGCCGAACCCGACCTTGATGAGTTCCGGCCGCCGCAAAGCTCGACGGCGTCAGTGCGGTAGACCACCCCAGCCACTGCTACTTGCTCCGTTGGATAGAGATGAGCACCAGCTCCACGCAGAGCCCCTCCGCCACTCGTTTGGTCGCCGGAGGAGCAAACCCGACGCCTCTGCCATGGCCTGTGGTCGCCGGCGATTAGCCGCTGACGTGGCCACCTAGTTAGGCCTAATCACCCGCTAATTAACCCCCTGACCCACTAACATATGGGCCCCACACCCAAAATTAACCATAGTTTAATTCCTGTTTAGTTTTAACTAATCACCGTGGCCCCACGCGTTAGTGTTGACCTTGCTGACGTGGCCCTTGACCGACCCCACCCGTCAGTGACCCAAGCCAGCAATGTGACACTGACCAATGGGCCCCACTGGTCAGGTTTGACCCGGTCAGCCCGTTTGACTTGCTGACATCATGCTTACACATTGCTGATGCAGTAAAGGAATTTCTGGATTAAATCTAATTCAGGAAATTCCAGAAAATGTTTAAAACTTGTAAAAATCATAGAAATTCAACCGTAACTCCAAATGTGATAAATTATATATGAAAAATGATCAGAAAAATCCAATCTATCCATCTATACCATTTTTATGCATCTAAGAACAATTTATAGCCGTTGTTTAGCACAAATCATATAAATGGCATTTAAATATCCACATATCAAGTTTGAATTTGAATCTTGGATTCAAACCAACTTCATTTAATCTGGTTGCTAGTTGCATTGGCTCAAACCACATCATATTGCCATGTCATGATCATGCATCATATTGTTTCATAGCATTGATTGTGTTCTTCCTTGTTTGTTGGTATTTGTCCCCTCTCAGTAGACGTTGTTCTGATGATGAGTTCGATGAAGAACTATTACTATCTTCAGAAGTGTCAGGGAAGCAAAACACCCTTGTTCATTCCAATACATTCCCACTCTCTCGCTCCTGCTCTCTTTTACTGCATTAGGACAACAATGTTTCAACTATTACATGTTGCGGTAGCTGAACCCCTTTCCTCTGCATGACCTATCATTGCGACAATAAATAGATGAAACCCACTAGCATGAGTAGAGTTGTTTAAGCCCTGATGTTCCTACTCATTCATGTTTGTTTGTCATGCCTGCTATTGCTTAGAGTTGAGTCAGGTCTGATTCATCGGGGATGAATTGGAGTGTGGTGAACATGTCCTACTGCTGAGAGCTAACTGTGTGAACACGATTTGGTAAAGGTAGTGGTGAGAGGCCATGTAGGAGTATATGGTTGGTTGTCTCATTGAAGCCGTCCTCAGGAACTGAGTTCTGTGTTTGTGATCCATGAACAGTTACTACCACACATTGGGTTCCGGTAACTCGGCCCCTCTCGGCTTATTAATCAACTTGATCTTTGTTCAAGAGTTGCGACTAGTTTCTGGTGTTTGTAGGTAGTGCTAGTAGTCTACTAAGTGGCACCCAGTACAGGTGGGCTTGGGACAGACTAGGAACAGTGGCATGGTGTACCAAGTGGCACCCGGATGGTGGGCTTGGGAATCCTGCTCACATCGTTTGGGGCTGTGAGCGACACCCCGGCCGGATCTCCTTGCGGATGGAACCCGAATAGGCGATAAACCTGGACGAGAGACTTGTGTGGTTAGTCAGGTCGTGGCCGACTCCCTCACCAGGCTTCCGCTTGAAGGTTGCCGAGATACATGACGTGTACATGGTGGTAAGTGGCGAGATAAGGACTTTTGGGTTGCTTGTACAGTTCATAGATAACTTGAAGTGGATACTCTAAAATGCGCAAGATAAGCGTGAGTGCTATGGATGGCGATCTCGTAGGGATACGGGAGTGGATCCATAGTGGTGTATTGATATGGTGAATATGTGGACTCGTGTGCGCCACCTCAAAAGAGTTACTTGCAGTCGTAGTTCAGGATAGCCACCGAGTCAAATCTGGCTTGCTGCAGTTAAACCCCATCAACCCTTTGTTGATAATGATGCATATGTAGTTAGTTACGATGTAAGTCTTGCTGGGTACATTTGTACTCACGTTTGCCTATTTTATGTTTTTGCAGAGAGACTTCAGTCTCACTATTAGTTCTGCGTGAACTTCGACGTTTACCTTGTTACCTCAGCTACGATCTTGTGCCCTCGGCAGGATCTGGTAGTTAGTCAGACTTCTCAGCCTTTTTCATTTGTAGTTGTCTGTACTCAGACATGTTAAGCTACCGCATGTGCTTTGACTTGTATGCTCTGAATGTTGGGTCGTGAGACCCATGTTTGTAATATCTCGCTCCTTGGAGCCTATTGAATAAAATACTTGAGTTGTAGAGTCATGTTGTGATGCCATGTTGTATTTGCACATATCGAGCATATTGTGTGTATGTTATTGAAATGCTTGGTATGTGTGGGATCTGACTATCTAGTTGTTTATCCTTGGTAGCCTCTCTAACTGGTAAATGTCTCCTAGTGCTTCCACTGAGCCATGGTAGCTTGCTACTGCTCCGGAACACTTAGGCTGGCCGGCATGTGTCCTTCTTCGTTCATGTGTCTGTCCCTTCGGGGAAATGTCACGCGGTGTCTACTGGAGTCCTGTTAGCCTGCTACTACCCAGATTCTCTAGAGTCCTGCTAGCCCAGTTGCTACAGCCCGGATTCACTTGCTGATGACCGACACGTTCGTTGTTTGGTAGTGTATGCCTGTCCCTATAAGTTAGCGCCACTTTGGGTTCACGACTAGCCATGTCAGCCCGGGTTCTTTGTCATATAGATGCTAGCGACACTATCATATACGTGAGCCAAAAGGCGCAAATGGTCCCGGGCCTGGTAAGGCGACACTCATGGGAATACCGTGCGTGAGGCCGCAAAGTGATATGAGGTGTTACATGCTAGATCGTTGTGGCATAGGATCGGGGTCCTGACATAGGAGCCTTCCTGAGGCAGCCCTAAGAAGAAGAAGACTTCACCTGGCCCAAACTATCAGGAGGAAGGCACCTCCAGAGGCGTTGCGTCAGGATCCGCGCCTGTCCAAGGGGCGCCACCCTTTCTCGCATAGGAAGGTGCGCCCGGCGACCTCCTCGGGCAAGGCTCGGGGGCTCTCTCCTGGAGGGCCACCGAATTTGCCAAGGTCACGAGGGAGGCGCTCGGGCACCACTTGGAGGCATGCTTCAAGGCACGTTTCCCTCAGGAGGATATGAGTCAAGGAGGGCCAAACCCTCAGGAGTTCCTCGCAAGGAACACTCAAGCGCTGCAGCAGTCAAGAGTCATGCACGGCAGCCGCCTCTTGCCCGCTGTAGCCCCCTATCCGGGAGAGGATGGTGGGCTGCACGTTTGCATCATCGTGCCAAGGCTCAACCGAGCCGCGTCTCAAGAGCGCCTCTGGCCTTCACGCGTGGGGCGTTGCGAGGGTCCACCTCACAGCTACGTTTGCATGCCCCTCGGCCCGCCGAACGCGGCTGCTGCTCATCAGCGCCTGCTGAGGAGCATTCTGGAGGCTCAGGAGGTCAGGCACTGCGTGGTCCTGGCAAAGATGGAGATGGTCCTCGAAGATCGACCTGTGCCCCCGGAGCCTCCCGAGGCTCCTGGTCGCGGGAGCTTGTGAGGGTCGGCTTCCTCACCGCACGTCGTCCGCTACTTCAGCATCCCTACATCTTCAACGGTATCAGGTGACATCTTTCAAAGTTCCATTTTTAGCTGGGAGCGCCCACAAAGCTGCATCATCCCTAGGTCGCGTGGGTCCGTCCCGGTGGAGTGTATCCGTTTTGCTTATGTTCTCTGCTTACCTTGTTGGGGACGCCCCTTGGGCTACATTATCCCCAAGCTGCTCGTGCCTGACCCAGTGGTGTTTCCTTTTTCCGCATCTATCTAAATGAATTTGCTCCTCCATGCTTAACCTGATTCCCATGATTATCCTCTGCTGCCTATCGCGGACGTCTCCACTCTCATGCAAAGTGCTTGCACGTTAAAAGGGGGGTGCCTGAGCATCATGACTCATGGGCCCTTAATGGCTCTCTAGCCCTCACCCACTCGCCTTGACCCATGGCATCACGACCTGTCATACGAGCGGCGGCTGAGCTTGCTCGAGGGCTGGGACCTTAGGATGTAGAGCATTTGCATTCTAACCACCGTGCAGGAACATACCAGTGATAAAGCCCCAGAGCCAGGCGCAACCCGCCTCGAGGTAGGGCCTCGTGAGTCCCGCGCTGGCTCATAGGTGCCCAGATACACCTCTCCTAACCCTACCATGCTGGCCACGTGTCAGGGCGGGGCTGTACATGTCCCGGGGGCTCCTCCCGGAGGGGACCCCCTCCCACGCACTAGTGGAAGCACCATGCTCCGTGCTGGCTGACGACATTGCCGAGGAGCGGATATGCCTGTACACATACTGAAGCGCTATGCTCCGCGCTAGTGATAAACAACTGAGGGCGGCCCACGGCCGTATCAACCTCAGGGAGCCCAGAGCTCAGTGTCTGGCACCATCGCAACGCCTCCCCTTGGGAGTGCCACGCGAGGGGGCTGGACACGGGGGGCGCGCCCGGGCCGCACCCGAGCGCATGCCACCCAGCCAGGTCCCTCGGACCTGGTCGTCGCGCGCCCCTCCCCTAGCGGAGCCAAGGTATGAAAACTCGTTTGAACGTCAAGGGGGACTCCTGAGCATCGCGACTCAGGAGCCTAACTGGTCACGTAGCCCCTCACTCCTTAGTTCCGAAAGGCTAATGGTGGTTGAGGTATGCGCGGGGCCGGGCCCTGTCGATGTAGAACGACAAATCCACTCCTACGCCTCCCTTCCCTACTTGTTGTTTGCGCGTCAAGGGGGACTCCTGAGCATCGCGACTCAGGAGCCTGACTGGTCACGTAGCCCCTCACTCCTTAGTCCCGTCCTGGTTTCCGGAAGGGGCTAACGGCGGCTGAGGTATGCGCGGGGCTGGGCCCTGCCGACATAGAACACAAGCAAATAGGAGGGGAAAATGCAAATTCTAAGGAATTCAAAAGCAAATATTACATGCCATGGATTGTATCGCAACGCCAAACACAAGTTTAAACGCCTCCATGAGGCATGGTGCATATTGCAGGAATTGAAACAAGACAGAAGCCGCGAAGGGATCACTTTCTGGTAACGCCGCTGCCTGCAGTGGAGTCACGCTGGGTGGCTCCACCTCCTGAGGCCACGGAGCTGGCGGCATCGCGCCCGGGCCAGGTGCTGAAGGCGCAGAACCTCCCCAACAAAGCCTCAACTCGGCCTTTCACAACCTCAGCAGCAGCAGCGGCAAGGTCGCCGCTCACAGGTTCGAGCAGGCTGTCGAGGTCGGCGTTGGGGTCGCGAAGGTAGATGTGGCTGAGGACACGCGTTAGCGCTGCAGAAGACAGGGCACGCGCCATGGCCTCGGCCGTGGGACCAAGGCCGTCCGCAACATCGTCAAGTGCACGAACCAGGAAGGGAACCAGCTCGGCGGTGCCGTCCTCTGCACTAGCCAACGGCTTCTCTAAGCCGCCCTCATAAATCGTCTTCAGTGCGGCGCAAGCTTTCTCCTCCAGCTTCGCGAAGGCCACTCGATCCTCGGCCACGACCTTTGCCTTGCTGTCTAGCTCGGTCCTCTCTGCCTTCAGCGCCTGCTCCAGCGTCTCCAACTGGCCACGATGACCATCGAGCTTGGTGTCCCGGTCCCTGACGGCAGCTTCCCGAGCCTTCATCTCCTTCTCCTTCTCCTGGCGGCCGCGGACCTCCTTGGTGAGCTCGTCACGCAGGCCTTGCAGCTCGCCCTCCAGCACCTTGCAGCGGCCCCGGGCATCCGCAGCGTCACCCAAGGCAGCGTCGCGAGCGGCCTTGGCATGGGAGGCGGCTTGCTTCTCCTCATCGGAGGCAGACACGGCCTGGCTCAGCGCAGCTCGGACGAAGGCGGCAGAGCGGGCCCAGCCAGAGGCTAGCTCTAGGCGCCCGGCCATCAGGCGAGGGTCCCCGCTCCAAAGATCCTCCCGCAACCGGCTCAGTTCGTTGGCAGCTCGGTCCAGGACGGCAGAGGAATCAGAAGAGACAGGAGCCGGTGGAATAGGCGGAGAGGACGGCAGCGTGTTCACATCTTGGGAGGAAGGAACCCCTTAAGCCTTGGCTACCTCGGCGACAGCATCAAACGTAGGCACCTCCAGAGTCAGCAGGGCCACGGGGGCTGACTCCTCACCAGAGAGTCCCTGCTGGCCTCGCGAAGACGACCGGCAGGGGAGGCACGAGTCTCGCCGCCTCCTTTCCGCACAGATGAAGGCACTACCCCGGCAGACGAAATCGCCCCAAGCAGGGCCGCCGAGGCCCCTTTCAACATTTTTGCTCCAGACGTCGGCCTGGCCAAAAGGATGCAGATGTCAAGCCTTGGCGACAGAAACAAAGCAAAACACGAATCGACACTTACTGGTCGTTGTTCGCGGACTCAAGCAGCCTCCAGCCAAACTTGAAGCCTGAGAACCTACAGCTGGGGTTAGCCTTGGGAGGCCCGGAAGCAGAAGGCGCGTCGAGAGGGCCGAGGGTGGCCTCAGACCACCCCGGGACCAGAGCACACCCTGGGGGAACCAGCCCTGACCCGCCCTTCCTCGGGACCAAGGGAGAGTCCTCCCCGCCTAGCCTGGCATCGACCTCATCGTCGTTCAGCATGGAGCGGAGGGCACAGGACCTACGCCGAGGGAAGGATTCCCCCGACTCCTCGCCGATCGCCTTAAAGTCAAGCTGTTTTTCCTCCTCCTCTTCTTCCTCCTCACTCCCGCTGGAGTCGTCGGAGGACACGTTCACCATCGCCAACGCCGCCAGATCCTCGGGAGCTTCTGTGGGCACCAGCCCCTCACCATTGAAGGTGGGCATGGCGTTCACCACCTGCTTCCAGTCATCGCGAAGGAACAGGGGGATGGGAGCGCCCTCCGGGCTCGCCACGTCTCCCCCAACCAAGGAATGGAGAGTCGCGGCCAGATCTTCGTTGGCCAGGGCCTCAGAGCTTAGGCGAAGGGCGGCATCTGCTTCCCCAAGCCTCCACAATGGGAGCGAGTGCTCCCAGAGTGGAGCCACCCGGTGCTCCAGGAACTCCCTCAGGAGCGTAGCCCCGGTCAGCTTCGCCGCCCCCAAGTTGCATGGCCTCAGGTCCTCGTTCATCCTCTTTAGCACCGCCTTCGCACGGGGATCGTCAAGCTACGCGCGAGACCATGCATCAGCGGCCTTGGGCTGCCCCGTAGGCAGCACCAGTCGAGGGTGGATGCGCCCAACATCCACCATGATCCACTTGCTCCGGAAGCCTTCGATCCTCTTCCCAGGCTTCGAGATGGCATTGGAGTTGTAGTATGCGATAAAGCTCGCACATGCGGTGATGTGGGAACCAGAAACCCGGAGGGAAAAGTAATGACGTAGTAAGGCCACTGAGGGCATCACTCCAACGTGAGCCTCAAAATAATAGGCAAAAATCGCAAGGAGAAGAACAGAGTTGGGGTGGAGGTGCAGAGCTTGCAAGTTGTATTGGCGAAGAACAGCGAGGAAGAACTCGGAAAAAGGAGGCACCAGACCGGCGATGATGGCGCTCACAAAGAGCGGGTAGAAGGTGCTCCCCTTGCTTCAGGCTGGGCGGAGCCGGCCTTGAGCACAGTCGCCCCCTCGTTGCCCTGCGCCACCGTCATCAGGCGCGTGAGGGCGAGATTCTTCTCCGACACGTTCAGGGGATCTAGAGCCGGCGAGTACCAGGCCTTGGTCGGGGTCTTGCGAGGCGCCATGGTTTGCCGGATGGAAGGGATTGAGACAGATCTGGAGATTTCGGAAGCGAGAAGGAGAAGAGCGGGAAAGGGGATCTGGAGCAAGGCGAACGAAAATGAAGCAAGTAAGTCTGGCCCGGGTACCCCTTTTTTTGTCAGATTGACGGTTGCCGAGGCGTCGTGCGGAAGTGGGGACACCCACGTCCAATCAACCGCCATGCGGTGCCCAAGGCCGCAGGCTATTGGGGCCCGCGGCGCTTTGCACTTGCCCCTTCGCTTCTCTGCTAAGCCAAGTCCGGGCTCGCCTTGGGCCCGAGGCTACTGTCGGCATTCTGGAAACGGGGGTCCCCAGACTTGCCTACCTGCGGCCTGTAGCATGGCTGAAGCGGGGGGCCAGTGCGGCCCAGCTTCATCAGCTCAAGCTCAAGACCCTTGCGAGGGGCCAAGCCTCGCGGGGCAGACGACAGGAAGCTACCTCAGGAGCAGCCTCATCAGGCGGGCTCGCGAGGAGGCGGAGAGATCAAGGCAGGGTACCTCGCGAGGTGCCCATGACGCAAGCCATGACGATCGAGACCAGGCGGGCGCCGGCCTGTGTAGCGTCCTTGTTTCCCCTTCGGTGCAAAAGGGTCAAGCACAGGCCAAGGCGTCAGGCAAAGGTTGCCGTTTCGGTGCAACGAGACCACGTCCAGCGGAACGGCGGGATGGAGGTAACCGTGGAGCCCAGGACGGCGTCACCGTCAGAGTCTTTGGTAGTCGAAGACCAACTTTAGCCAGGATAAGTGTACTGGATGTTCCCCTTCAAAATGGCCAATTGTTGGCACCCTTCCCACTCATTATTTGGGAAGAGGCCCAGGGCCTCTATAAATAGGACTAGCCACCACAGTAGGGAGGGGGATCCAGATTTCGGATAGACTAGAGAGAGAGAGAGAGAGGCGACTGAACTCACCCAAGCAGTTCATCGCATTAGCTCAAGAACAACCCCTCATGAGGCTGTTCTCCCTTTGTACTGTTCATCATCAGCCCCTGAGGCAATCCACCACACCACACACTGGAGTAGGGTATTACACCACAATGGTGGCCTGAACCAGTATAAACCTCGTGTCCCTTGTGTGTTCTTCTTTCTAGCTTAGATCCCTTGCGATGCTTCGAGACGCGAGTTGGTAGGGGAAAGATCTTCGTGTGCACCCCAGAGTTTGAACCTCAAGGGTCTGCCGAAACCCGAGATCCGACATCTACACTATGATTTGCGTTGCTGCTTTGTGTCGCGCTAGCAGCAGTCCACTCTTGAAGCTAAACACTGCAATGACTTACAAAATTGGCACCAAGGCATTGAGTGCCATTCTGGATGCAATGAAACTCATACGCTCCCCACCTATTGACTCTTGTTCAGAATATGATCCTAATGACTCTTGTTCAAAATTGCCACATATAGATAGACAGCATGGAATTGCATTTCTTTGGGTGTTGTGATTCATCATGAGAGGGCAACCAACATTGTATGCAATGAAGAGGAACCTCAAGAATATGCTTCCTCTTCTATTCTTTTACATGTTCCTCTTTGTTTATTCTGTATTTAGTATGTACAGTATGTTCCTTGTCAGGAAGGGGCGCAGGGATATCTGCAGTCAACAGCTGATAGAGTTGGCCTGTACGTGGTCGATAGGCTTTCAATTACTAGCGGCAATACAACACCGTATTTTCAAGCCAGTTCCACTTTCCTGATTTATATATCGTGGTTATGGTGTACCCCTGGTACGTACACTATGATCTGCCTAGTTGCTATGTGCTCTTGTTATCATGGTTTGGCAATAAACTCTCTATACAGTATATTATGAACCTATCACCTGCCAACTATCCTTACTTCTGGAGCCTATTTTTTTGTGTACTTGTGCCAGATTATATAAATGCACGCACCATATTACAGCACACATGAGCTCTCTCATCAGAATCCGGTGATAGCACAGAAGTGTTTAAGGGCGCCCCTATATTAGAATATCATCTGCATTACAAAGATAATCTCACAACTATTTATGTTCTCATGGTTCTCAGATATTATACGTATATACAGTGAATATTAGAATTTGCGCATTAGAAGAATATTGTGTAACACTGCAATGACTTACAAAATTGGCACCAAGGCATTGAGGTCCATTCTGGATGCAATGAAACTCATATGCTCCCCACCTGTTGATTCTTGTTCAGAATATGATCCTAATGACTATTCTAACCTCGAGGAGTCAAAGGCAGATGGCCTGTCCTGTTCACCCATCAAGGTGCCTGCTCCAGTTTTCCAAGGTTTTATTGATTGCACGTATCTTGCATATGTTGTCTTGCATTTCTTCTACTTTGTTGCACCGTCCTCTGCTTAGTTTACTCATTATATATGTCCAGATGCCATGCCCATCCATTATCAATACATAGTCCATCTGTCATCATACCATGTTTTTCCACTCAAATACTGTTCTTGTGCATCAGTCATCAAAAAGGAAGAGGGTGATTGCTGAACCTGAAGGAGCACCAGAAAAGTCCTTGAAAAATGTGGTGGTGCCGGAGAAATCAGACAACACCCCACTTATATTGGTTGTACAACTAGTGACACAAAACGTAGGACCGACTCCAGCAGACTGTACCCATACTTCACTGGCCACACCACTAGCCCCACCACACAAGACCTGCACTCCAGCAAAAGGTATACCAATTTCGTTTGCCATAGCACCAGTCGTACCACAGAAAAATCCCACTCCAACAAAAAGTACAACAAGTCCACCGGCCAAAGACCTATCCCAACTGCAGAGACGACCAATTCCTGTAGATTGGAACCCCATTCCACTTATTCATAGTTTAAAAGACAATGTTTTCAATGTTGTTAGGGACTACGTGCATATATTCCCATCATGGGGAGATTATAGTGAAAACAAACACTGTTTTCACATCTTCCTGTCCAACTTATGTGTAAGTGCTATTATTCATGGTTATTATTCTCCTGTTTTCTGCTGATTGAACACATCAATGATTGACATTACATTGTTGTAACTAGGCGAGGGTCAATCTGGAGAGTCATGACGAGCAAAGCTTGCTTGTGCTTTTCAAGGAAGCATTGCAGCTGTATCGGGTTACGTGAGGATATCACACTTTGATGGCAAGTCTATAAACGAATTTCCGGTGAAGTCTCATGTGCTAAATTTAGAAGACATTGAATGGAAAAACCTTGTGATGCACTAGTCTCGTTCCTAGGTTGAGGTACTGTCTATGGAAGCACATGACAATTTGAACTACTACTTTTCCGCATGTGCCTTACGGATCTTTTTTGTAGGAAATCTGCTCGAAGAAGAATTCCGGTTTGAAAAGAACGACAGGATATCACAAATATGCTGCCATCTATCTGCTTGTTTATCTTTCAGACTGAGGAAGATACAAGTGTTGAACAAGCGCAGTCTCATCAGCTTGCTCAGCTGCTTACGCTACAGCTTCCCAGCAGGGCTAACCTTTCTTGAACTCTATTGAAGTGTTGTCGGTTTTGTATATTATTTTATCGGCGTGTTTATTTGCACTGGTGGCGATCTTTGATGCCAAGTGTATGTAATCTGCTGTCTGCTTGTGCTTTATTATCATAGTGGCAAACTTTGATGCCCAGTGGATGTAATATGCCGTAATTTGTTTATTGTATAGTCTAGGTTTTTTCTTATTCACGGTGCTGCAGTTATTTTACTGTATATATATCCTGTCCTCGCAGTAAACTGGCCAAACCGCAAAATTATGGTACAAAATTGGGCCGTCATGCAATCAAAATGTATGATCCGCATCATGGGCCCCGTCATCTCCGTTAAAAGGCCAAAAGTAAACTGGCCCACTGGTAGATTCGGGGCTTTAATAGGCCAAGTAATCGCCGGCCCTCTTTTCGCAAGAAAACTCAATGGGCTTTTAGGAGGCTGAGAAGTAGGTTGGGCCTAAAACGTGCAAATAGTGGGTATGTCAAATGAATTCGTGGCGCAGGATAGATCAAATCGGTGGTGCCGAGTTTGACTTTAGGTTTAGGACATATGTGGATATGAGAAAGTTGTTGATGGCTTTGGAGCAAATCATTAAGCACTTTGAGCAAGAAAGCCATTAAGCAACATCTCATCCCCCTTTAATAGTAATGGCTTTCCTATGGACTCAATGTTATCTCGGATCACTTCAATAAAAATGTAGAGTCTTGAGCTTTTTGCCAATATGTGTCCTTAGCAATTTGAGGGGTCCACATCTCTAGTCCATGCCATGCCAATCATTGAACTTTCTAAAATGATCATCTTGAAAGAGTATTAGTTCAATGAGCTATATGTTCTTAATAATTACCAAAACCACCGAGGGATTAGTTCCACCTTCAGTACACCTCAGGCCAGGTGTGCCACGGATACTGCGGATGCACGCGGTGCATGGATGATACAATGTCTCAGCAGCTTACATCAACTGAACATGGCGGGTCTGGGAAAATCGTGTACATGGGGCATCATAGATGGCTCTAGAAGGATGACCCGTGGAGAAAATGTGGAGATCTATTCAATGGTTTGGGTGAGTATCGAGGACCTCCATGTAAGAGGAGCGGCGCCAAAATCAACGAGCTATTGAACAACAGGGAACAGTGCCCCATGCCAGGAAAGATGAAAAAGGCATCGGAGCCACTACTGAAGGTATGGAAAACGAGGTCTGTTTTCTGGGACTTGGAGTACTAGCCCAATCATGACACGCCTCATTGCCTTGATCAAATGCATATCACAAAGAATGTCCTCGAGAGCTTGCTTGGCACACTAATGAACATGCCGGAGAAGACCAAGAATGGGACGAAGGCAAGGAAAGACTTGGAAGATTTGAAGATCAGGAGAGATCTCCACATGTTGCCCCGTAAAAAGTCGATGGACGAGACGGATACGGAGTCAAAGGATGGGTGTTGTAGGGTGAAACCCTAGATGGAGATCTTTCACGAATTGGAGGGGAAATCCCCAAGAACAAGAAGAACACAAAGGGGAGAAAACAAGAGCAACACTTAAATTGACTTGATCCAATCACACATGTGCTAGATCCAATCACACAAAGAGAGATACAAAGGTCCAAATCCAACACAAGAAGATACATGAGGTAACTAGTTCATCCCAATGCTATGAGGAAACATGTCTTGATGATCCTATGATGGGGATCCTTCTCCAAGAGGAGGCCTTGATATCCACAATAGGATCTTCTCCCTTAGGAGGTCATGATCTCCAAGAGGAGGAAGATGAGCAAACCTTTCTCAATATCTCACATATACTTTCCTATCTTACAAATGAGCTAGGGTAAGAGTTTATCTAGGCTAGCGATGAAATTGGGGAAAGAGAGGGGTACAAGGGTCAAAACCCATAGTGCATGCATGCACTCTCGGCGGGGTTCGGGCACCCAGACCGGTCAGAGGTAGGCGTTGGGGAGGGGGCCGACCACCCGGGGGTTGGCGGCACGGGCACTCGGATGGGTCAGAGGGCCAGCGCCCTTAGCGGCTGGCGGGGCGGGGCACTCGGGGGTGGCAATACGGGTGATATGTCTCCATCGTATCTACTTTTCCAAACCCTTTTGCCCTTGTTTTGGACTCTAATTTGCATGATTTGAATGGAGCTAACCCGGACTGACGTTGTTTTCAGCAGAATTGCCATGGTGTTATTTTTGTGCAGAAGTAGAAGTTCTAGGAATAACCTGAAACTTCACAGAGATTGTTTTTGGAATAAATAAAAATATTGGCGAAAGAATCAACCAGAGGGGACCCACACCCTGTCCACAAGGGTAGAGGGCGCCCCGACCCCCCTAGGACGCGCCCTCCGGTCTTGTGGGTCCCATAGACCTCCACAAACCTCAGCTCCAACACCATATATTCATGTTTGGGGAGAAAAATAATTAAAGAGAAGGATTCATCGTATTTTACGATATGGAGTCGCCGCCGCCTCCTATTCTTCCTCGGGAGGGCAGATCTGGAGTCCGTTTTGGGCTCCAGATAGGGGAAATCTTCGCAATCGTCATCATCAACCATCCTCCATCACCAATTCCATGATGCTCATGTCACATCCCTAGCCTTGCTATGCACTTGTACTACCTTGGTTATTGCATCATGTCTAAATTTATTTGAAAGTTGAAATGGGGATTGCTCAAACCCTAGCACCAGATCAAATTAACTAGGTTCAAATAAACATATTCTCAATGAACCCAAAATTCACTTCAGAAAAGTGCATCATTTTTGGATTGGTTTAAAACCTGTGCAAAAAATGGTGCACATATCTCTAGGTCATTCCTGGATTTTTGAATTAAATCATATTGTATTTGACTTTAGGCATTTAAAAAATATAAATAATTTAAATGCTCAGATAATGCTAAAATTAAATGTGGGCCACTGGAATAATCCAGAGAGTGTCCACAAATTATTCCAGCATTTTACAAAATGCTTTAGTATTTTTACTAAAGCCAAAACAACAGCAGAAAAATAGAAACCATAAACTAAATTAGGAAAGAGAGAGAGAGAGAGAAGTACCTGGCACTTACCTGGTGTAGCCCACATGGCAGCCCACTGGCCGGCCCAGCACTGTGCTGGCCCGTGCCATCCACGTGCTTCCTATCGCCACGCAGGCAGAGAGGAGCGCGCCCGCGCACGCCGAGCTTGCCATGCAGCTCACTGTCCGCCTGCCCCGCTTGGACAGTGTGGCGACGCCTCGAAGACACTCCTCAGTGCCGCCCCGACCCCGCCGACACTCCATTCTCCCCCTGGCTCTCTCCCTCGTCCTCTCCCGCTATGGCTGACGTGCCCGTAAGCCGCCGCCGCCGTAGTCGACGCCACCGCCTCTCCCTCGACCCCTCGTCGTGCCTGCGAGCTCTGCCTCGATGTCCTCGACCTCCTCGGTTCGCCAAACGTAGCCGGACGCGCCCCTCTGCCCTCACCGAGCTCGTCCCCGACCGCCGTTGTTGGAGATCCCCTTCGACGCCCCGAGTGCCTTAGGCCCTCCTTGAGCTCGCCGTCCACTCCAAGAAGATCGCCGTGAGCTGCTGCTCGTCCTCCCCCTCTCTGTTCTCTTCCCTGTACACCGTAGCCACCGCACCGAGCTCACCCGTACACGCCGCCGCCTGCGCTCCCTGCTGATGCACCCCCGACGACCATTTGGTCCACTCGGCGTGTCCATCACCCTCGCCGCATCGCGCACGCACACACTAGCACTTCAGCTCGCCCGCACGCGCACCGCAGCGCCACTCGCGCGTCACCCGAGTGCCGGCCACCGCGGCCAAGCTCCTCACTGTCGCCTCCGGCCATGCCAGGCCTGACTGGCGCCACCGCTCGACGCGCGCTGGTCTGGGCTCTCGAAGGAGCCCAGCCACGATGCGAACGGGGCACCACAGCCCATGCCCGAGTGCCCCGCCGCGTCTGCTACCGCTAGCGGCTAAATGCCGGCCTAACCCTGTGTTAGATTAGTGCTAATGACCCCTAGGTCACTAACAAGCGGGCACAGCTCGGCTAATTAAGTTAGGTTAGTATTAACTAAGCTAGGTTAGCTTAGATAGACACTGACACGCGGGACCCACTGGTCAGGTTTGACCAAGACCCGCCCTATTGACTTGATGATGTCACACCGATGTCATGTTGACGCAGTAAACATTTTTGGGTTTTTAAATAAATCAGAAATGATTTATTTATTTCAGAAAATAGCGAGAACTTCTAAAATTCATAGAAAATCAACCGTAACTCCAAATCAAATAATTTATATATTCATCTGTACCATTTTCATGCATGTTTGAGCAAGTTAACCTCACTGTCTAGGATGAAACATGATTAGGACAAATTTGGTAATAGATTTGGAGTTGGAATTCGATCTAGCTTTGAATTCCACTTCAATCAAGATGACTTCCTATTGCATTAGCCCAAATTACAGCATATTACCATGTCATGATGATGCATCATATTGTGCATCGCATTGATTGTGTTCTTTCTCTGTTGCCGGTGGTTGTTCCCTCTCGATAGACGTGTTCCGACGTTGAGTTTAATGACACCGATGAAGAACTATATCATCTTCAGGAGTGCCAGGCAAGCAAAACCCCCTTGTTCATTCCCATACAATCCCACTCTCTCGCTCCTGCTCTCATTTACTGCATTAGGACAACAACGACATATCTGTTACTTGTTGCGGTAGTTGAACCCCTTTCCTCTGCATGACCTGTCATTGCCATAGTAAATAGATGAAACCCACTAGCATGAGTAGGAGTTGGTTGAGCCCTGATGTGCCTACTCCTTCATGCCTGTTGTCATGCCTGCTACTGCTTAGAGTTGAGTCCGGTCTGATTCATCGGGGATGAATTGGAATGGTGATGAACATGTCCTACCGTGTGTGAGCTAAGTGTGTGAACATGATTTGGTAAAGGTAGAGATGAGAGGCCGTGTAGGAGTACATGGTGGGTTGTCTCATTGAAACCATCCTCAGGAACTGAGTTCTTTGTTTGTGATCCATGACAGTTACTACCACACATTGGGCTCCGGTAACTAGACCCCTCTCGACTTATTAATCAACATGATCTCTATCCAGGAGTTGCAACTAGTTTCTGGTGGTTGTAGGTAGTGTTAGTAGTCTACCAAGTGGCACCCGGTACAGGTGGGCTTGGGACAGACTAGGCACCGTGGCACGGCGTACCAAGCGTAGATCCACCCATCGAGGTGGGCTTGGGAACCCTGCACACATCGTTTGGGGCCGTGAGCGACACCCTGGCCGGATCTCCTTGCGGATGGAACCTGAGTAGGCGATAAACCTGGACGAGAGACTTGTGTGGTTAGTCAGGTCGTGGCTGACACCCCCGTTAGGATTTTGCTTGAAGGTTGCCAAGTACATGTCATGCAAATGGTGATAAGTGGTGAGAGCGTGTGTGAAGAAGTACACCCCTGCAGGGTTAACATTATCTATTCGAATAGTTGTGTCCGTGTAAAGGACTTCTGGGTTGCCTATACAGTTCGTAGATAACTTGAAGTGGATACTTTAAAATGCATAAGATAAGCATCAGTGCTATGGATGGCGTTCTCGTAGGTAGACGGGAGAGGATCCATAGTTGTGTATTGATATGGTGAATATGTGGACTCGTGTGCACCACCTCAGAAGAGTTACTTGCAGTCGTAGTTTAGGATAGCCACCGAGTCAAAGCTGGCTTCCTGCAGTTAAACCCCACCACCCCTTTGTTGAGACCGATGCATATGTAGTTAACTCTTACTGGGCACATTTGTACTCACGTTTGCTTATATTATGTTTTGCAGAGAGACTTCAGTCTCACTAGTAGTTCCGTGTGGACTTTGATGTTTAACTTGTTACCTCAGCTACAATCTTGTGCCCTCGGCAGGATCTGGTAGTTAGCCAGGCTTCTTAGCCTTTTTCATTTGTAGATGTCTATACTCAGATAAGTTAAGCTTCCACTTGTGCTTTGACTTATATGCTCCGAATGTTGGGTCATGAGACCAATGTTTGAAATATCTCGCTCCGCGGAGCCTATTGATTAAAATACTTGAGTTGTAGAGTCATGTTGTGATGCCATGTTGTATTTGCACATATCGAGCATATTGTGTGTATGTTATTGAAATGCTTGGTATGTGTGGGATCTGACTATCTAGTTGTTTATCCTTGGTAGCCTCTCTTACCGGGAAATGTCTCCTAGTGCTTCCACTAAGCCTTGGTAGCTTGCTACTGCTCCGGAACACTTAAGTTAGCCGACATGTGTCCTTCTTCGTTCCTGTGTCTGTCCCTTCGGGGAAATGTCACGCGGTTTCTACCGGAGTCCTATTAGCCTGCTACAGCTCGGTTTACTGGAGTCCTGCTAGCCCAGTTGCTACAGCCCGGATTCACTCGCTGATGACCGACACGTTCGTTGCTGGGTCATGTATGCCGGTCCCTGTAAGTTAGTGCCACATTGGATTCACGACTAGCCATGTCAGCCAGGGCTCCTTGTCATATGGATGCTAGCGAAACTATCATATACGTGTGCTAAAAGGCGCAAACAGTCCCGGACCTGATAAGGTGTCACCCGTGGGAATACTGTGCGTGAGGCTGCAAATTGATATGAGGTGTTACATGCTAGATCGGTGTGGCATTGAGTCGGGGTCCTGACAACTCATTGCCATGCGTGAGTCACCCCATCATAGGCTTGCTGGACGGTGATGGGTTGGATGAGATTTACCATGTAATCGAGTTAGTTTTGTTAGGGTTTGCTCCCTATGATCCACTATGTTCTATGATTGATGTTTCGATGACTTTGCTAGCTTAATGCTAGTCACTAGGGCCCGGGTGCCATGATTTCAGATCTGAACCTATTTATGTTTTCATGAATATATTTGTGTTCTAGATCCTATCTTGCAAGTTATAGTCACCTACTACGTGTTATAATCTGGCAACCCCAGTGTGACAATAGTCGGGACACTTCCCGGTGATGATGGTAGTTTGAGGAGTACATGTATTCACTAAGTGCTAATGCTTTGGTCTGGTACTCTATTAAAAGGAGGCCTTAATATCCCTTAGTTTCCAATAGGATCCCGCTGCCATGGGAGGGTAGGACAAAAGATGTCATGCAAGTTCATTTCCATAAGCACGTATGACTATATTTAGAATACATGCCTACATTATATTGATGAATTCGAGGTAGTTCTGTGTCAACCTATGTTATAACTGTTGCATGATGAATGCCATCCGACATAATTATCCATCATTGATCCATTGCCTACGAGATCATTTCATATTGATCTTTGCTCCGTTACTTTTCCGTTGCCACTATTATGATTGCTACAAAACTGTTATTGTTACTTTTTCCACTATTACCGCTACTTCCAAACTACTTTGCTAGTAAGTATCTTGTTGCAGATATTAAGTCTTTCAGGTTTGGTTGAATTAACAACTCAGTTGCTAATACTTGAGAATATTCTTTGGCTCCCCTTGGGTCGAATAAATAAATTTGGGTTGAATACTCTACCCTCAAAAACTATTGCGATCTCCTATACTCGTGGGTATCAAGACCTTTTTCTGGCGCCGTTGCCATGGAGCATAACTCTATTCTCTGAGCCACTTGGGATTTATATCTGTTGATCACTACAAGGAATCTGAAAGACAACAAAACCAAGATCTATCCCTCAACTACGATGGGAGGTAAGGAACTGGCATCTAGCTCTGCACTTGATTCACCTTCTGTTTTGAGTAAACTTGCGACACCTACACCTGCTATTGATTCTGATATGTCGCATATTATTGATGATGCCACTTCTGCTATGCATGATGCTTATGATGATACTACTTCTTTTCTTGATAATACTGTGCCACTAGGTGAATTTCTTGATGAACAACTTGCTAGGGTTAGAGAGAATGAAATTACTGAAATTGATGATATTATTGAAACTAAAAATTATGACTCTCCCCCCTAGATATGAATTGCCCATTGTACCTGAGGGTTATATTATGAATGAGGAAACTTCTAGAGACTTTCTTTCTTGCAGTGGTAGAGATGATCTTAAGAAACTGTTAGCTAAGCTGAAAGAAAAGTCTTTGAATGCTAGAATGCAATATGATCCTAAGTTTGCTACTTCACCTATCTTTGTTACTGATAAGGATTATGAATTCTTTGTCGATCCTGAGTTAATTACTTTGGTTGAATCTGGTCCTTTCTATGGTTATGAATCTGAAACTATGGTGGCACATCTTACTAAATTGAATGATATAGCCACCCTATTTGCTCATGAGGAAAAAATTCGGTATTACTATATTCTTAAGTTGTTTCCTTTCTCATAAAAGGGTGATGGTAAGTTATGGTTTAATTCGCTTGCTCCTGGTTGTGTGCGTAGTCCCCAGGATACGATTTATTACTTTTCTCAAAAAATGTCCCTGTCCATAAGAAACAAGTTGCCTTATAGGAAATATTTAACTTTGTGCAAATTGAAGCACTACTAGAAAAACCTCTACTAATGGCGCACCTATTATGGCCATTAATGGCGCATCTGTGGTGCGCCACTAACAGCACGCCATTAGTAATTTTTACTAATGGCGCACCAGTGGTGCGCCATTAGTATCTGGTATACTAATGGCGCACCACTGGTGCGCCATTAGTATAGGCCACGGTGCGCCATTAGTATGCCTCCCAGGGGCCAGGTGCTTTGGATACTAATGGCGCACCACAACTAGATGCGCCATTAGTAACCGCGGCATACTAATGGCACACTTTCCTGTGATGCGCCATTAGTGATGCGTCATTTAGAATCTAGATCTGGATCGTGATTTTTTGCCCATTTTTTTGCTCGTTTTTTTTGCTTGTTTTTTGGCACGACAATATTCTCAAATTTTGTTCCTGTTGTTTTTGGATCTTGTTGCCATGGTCTTTTGCCGGAGAGGAGTTCGCCGGAGAGGAGGAGGAGGAGCTCACCTGAGAGGAGGGAGGAGGAGCTCACCGGAGAGGAGGGAGGAGGAGCTCACCGGAGAGGAGGGAGGAGGAGCTCACCGGAGAGGAGGGAGGAGGAGCTCACCGGAGAGGAGGGAGGAGGAGCTCACCGGAGAGGAGGGAGGAGGAGCTCACCGGAGAGGAGGGAGCAGGAGCTCACCGGAGAGGAGGGAGGAGGAGCTCACCGGAGAGGAGGGGATTTTTTGCCTCACCGGAGAGGAGGGAGGAGGGAGAGGAGGGAGGAGGAGCTCACCGGAGAGGAGGGAGAAGAAACCATGAGGGGAGGGGAGGGGAGGGGAGGGGAGGGGAGGAGGGAGGAGGGAGGAGGGAGGAGGAGGTCGCCGGAGAGGAGGGAGAAGAAACCATGAGGGGAGGGGAGGGGAGGGGAGGGGAGGGGAGGAGGGAGGAGGGAGGAGGGAGGAGGTAGGAGGAGGTCGCCGCAGAGGAGGAGAGAAGGGAAGATGAAATGAAGAGAGGAGGAGAGGACCAGCCATATATACGGCATACTAATGGCGCACCGCTGGCAGGTGCGCCATTAGTAATTTTTTTTTATTTTTTTGATTTATTTTGAATTTTGAAGGCGGGAAGATACTAATGGCGCACCATGGTCAGGTGCGCCATTAGTATTTTTTTTATTTTTTGATTTATTTTGAATTTTGAAGGCGGGAAGATACTAATGGCGCACCATGGTCAGGTGCGCCATTAGTAATTTTTTTTTATTTTTTGACTTATTTTGAATTTTGAAGGCGGGAAGATACTAATGGCGCACCATGGGCAGGTGCGCCATTAGTAAGTTTGAATTTTTTTGATTTTTTTGCCTCTCTAGATCTTAAAAGCCCCGTATCTTTTTTTCTGTTAGGTTTTTGAGGATTTTGAAAATGTTTAACGGGGTTCCCCTGGTTAAATTTGGATGTAACTTTTCGAGTAGATGACTTTTCATATAAAAAACTTTTTCATCCGAGTTAGTATGCAAAAGTTATGCCCATTTTTACAAATTCTCGCGAGATTTTGCAAATGAAGTCAAAATTCATATTTGCAAATTTTCCCAACAACTAGGCCACATATCACATGGGAAACTTCTTTTCTTTTATTTTTTTGACATTTTTATTATTTTCTTTTATTTTTTTTAAAACTGAAAAGGCGATCCACAGGGGGGGTGCATTCGGTGGAAGTGGTGGCCAAGGTTACTAATGGCGCACCGTGGCATGGTGCGCCATTACTAGTTTAACTAGTAATGGCGCACCACACACACGGTGCGCCATTAGTATGTTTGGACAGGCGCACTAGTTCAAAAAAAAATTGGTACTAATGGCGCACCGTAGGCAGGGTGCGCCATTAGTAGTTTCAACACTAATGGCGCATCAGAAGGTGGTGCGCCATTAGTATATACTAATGGCGCACCACATGTCTGGTGCGCCATTAGTGCCATTTCCATCTATAGCCCTTTTCCTAGTAGTGAAGAAGAAAGTTTCCCACAAGCTTGGGGGAGGCTTCTCCAGTTACTTAATGCTTTGCCTGATCATCCTCTCAAGAAAAATGAAATACTTGATATTTTTTATAATGGACTAATTGATGCTTCCAGAGACCACCAGGATAGTTGTGCTGGTTGTGTTTTCAGGGAAAGAACTGTTGAGCAAGCTGAATTGCTTTTGAAAAATATATTAAGTAATGATAATGATTGGACACTTCCTGAACCAACTCCTAAGCCAACTCCGAAGAAAAGGGGTATTCTATTTTTCAGTCCTGAAGATATGCAAGAGGCAAAGAAATCTATGAAAGAAAAAGGTATTAAAGCTGAAGATGTTAAGAATTTACCTCCTATTGAAGAAATACATGGTCTTGATAACCCGACACAGGTAGTAGAGGTAAACTCTCTCCATAGATTTGATGAAGGTGATATTCCTCATAATAAGTCTGTTAGTCAATGCTTGGATGAGTTAGATAATTTCATTGTTAAACAAGAAAACTTCAATGCTTATGTTAGTAGACAATTGAAACGTAATGCTTACATGCTTGACCACTTGGGTGATTATATGAGTAGAACTATTAATGATCTTAAGCTCATTAGTAAACATGCTTCCATGGTTACAACTCAAGTAGAATAAGTACTTAAGGCACATGATGATTTGCTTAATGAGTTGAATAGTAAGAACAATGATAATGCTGTCAGGGTTATGACTAGAGGTGGTAAGATGACCCAGGAACGTTTGTATCCTAGGGGCCATCCTAAGAGAGTTGAGCAAGATTCTTAGAGAACTAATACTGATGCTCCTAGTCCTATTTATAAAAAGAAAACTGATAGGACTTTGCATGCTTCTAGTGAACCTGTTATAGATACAGCTGAGAATCCCTGTGATATTTCTATTTCTGATGCTGAGACACAATCTGGTGATGAACATGAACCTAGTGATAATGTTAATAATGATGTTCAACTTAATGCTCAACCTAGTAATGACAATGATGTAGAGATTGAACCTGTTGTTGATCTTGATAACCCACAATCAAAGAATCAACATTATGATAAGAGAGACTTCATTGCTAGGAAACATGGTAAAGAAAGAAAACCATGGGTTCAGAAACCCATGCCCTTTCCTCCTAAACCATCAAAGAAAAAGGATGATGAGGATTTTGAGCGCTTTGCTTAAATGATTAGACCTATCTTTTTGCATATGTGTTTGATTGACATGCTTAAAATGCCTCTTTATGCCAAGTATATGAAAGATATTTTTACAAATAAAAGAAAGATACATGAAGCTGAAATTTCCACCATGCTTGCTAATTGTACTTTTAAGGGTGGAATACCAAAGAAACTAGGAGATCAATAAGTACCAACTATACCATGCTCCATTAAAAGAAATTATGTTAAAGTTTATGTGATCTTGGAGCTGGTGTTAGTGTTATGCCTTTCTCTTTATTGAAGACTTGAATTGAATAAGTTGACACCTACCAAAATTTCTTTGCAAATGGCTGATAAATCAACTACTATACCCATCGGTATTTGTGAGGATGTGCCTGTTGTGGTTGCTAACGTTACTATCTTAACAGACTTTGTTATTCTTGATATTCCCGAGGACGACAGTATGTCGATCATCCTTGATAGACCTTTTTTGAATACTGTAGGAGCTTTTATTGATTGCAACAAAGGCAATGTCACTTTTCATGTTAAGTGTAATGAGCACATGATACACTTTTCGAAGAAACAACCTCAAGTCCACAGTATCAATTCTATTGGAAAAGTTTCAACTATCACTATTGGAGGTTATGAATTCCCTCTTCCTATTGTCAAAAAGAAAATGATATTCTTATTGTTGGGGACTAAAAGTGCTAGTTATCGACTAGAGGGGGTTGAATAGGCGATTTTTGTGAAAGTCTTCAAAACAAGAGGTCTTTGAAGACAAGAAGATGGCATGAACCTATAGATATGGAGCGGAAGATAGACTACACTAGACAAGCCATAGTCAAGTAAGCAATATAGTGAAAGTATGAAGACTATCAGCAGCTAGGTAGTAGGATCAGAATGGAAGACAGTATGAAGCCAAACAGGTAATGGTCTTCACACAGTGAAGTCAACCAGATCATACAGCCAAGTAATGACTTCACGAAGACAAAAAGTAAAGTAAAGGGAAGTGGGGGATAGAACCAGTTGCTTGGTGAAGACAAGGATTTGGTAGACCAGTTCCAGTTGTTATGACAGATGTACGTCTGGTAAGGGAGGCTGAGACTGAACTCAAAATACCATGTCTTCACGTTGTTCCCCTTAAGCTAAGGACACCCAGTCCTCACCCAGTCACTCTAATAAGCCTTCAAGGTAGACTTCCAAACCTTCACATACTTCATTCATCGACAATCCACAATGGCTCTTGGATCGTTAGAATGCGACACCTAACCAGCTGGAGGATTCACAGTCCTCAAGTGTAACAAGTCTCCAGGTCACATGGAAAAAAAGACTTCAGTGATGCCTAACACTCTTTGGCTTTGGGTGTTTTGGGTTTTGTCCTCGCAAGGATCTCTCTCAAAGGCTTCGGAGGTGGGTTGCTCTCAAAGGACGAAAGTTGTGCACTACCTCTGAGCAGCTACCAATTTATGGTGTAGGGGGTGGGGTATTTATAGCCAGGTGGCAACCCAACCTGATATGTCCGAAATGACCCTGGGTCACTAAGGAACTGACACGTGTCCAACAGTCGGATTTCAAACAAACGTGGCAACTTGGCTTGGGCTACAAGCAAAGATGACTCAACCAGCTCTAGATAAGATTTGCTCTCATTGTCTTAGCTCGAAGACATAGGATTTGGTTGAGCATCACATCAGTCACTCTAACTTTGTTCACTTGGACCCCACTTAATAGTACAGTAAGTTTAGTATGCTCCGCCTATTACTCTTGACAGGATGAGATGTCGGCTCCTAGGCGACTCCTCCATCGGTGGCCACTCCGGCCCCGGCGTCCACCTCCCTGGCCATCCAATGGCGCCTCCTCTCCTTGATTTTGCTAGAGGTAAGGTCTTTCCACTTGGCATGCGCCAAAAGTTTGGCCATCCGGTGGTTTTCTCACCTGGTTTTCGCCAACGTGAGTTCAAGCTTGTGGTCTCTTTTCGTCGGGCTTGCTTTCGTCTGGATTGTCACACTGTGAGCATTGTGCTACAATCTTGTTTTGGTGCCTACCCTCAAGGTTTTAGTGTTCAGTTTCTCCAGAACCGTTCTTTTAAGGTTTCGGTTGCCTCAAAATTTGTTGGGTTTGAACTCTACAACAGTGGTCGTATTTCTAAGAGAGATTTTGATGTGGTTTTTAGCCTCTGGGTGAAGGTGGTCCAAATTAGCGCCGTGAGGAGCATTTGTTCTACCAGGAAGAGCAAAATTCTTGGTCTTTGGTTACTCGAGGGCCTTCCCGTTCTTCTTCCCAGGCCGGTTCCAGCGATCGCTGGAGGGAGCTTCCTCGCCACGTTTCAGTTTTCCAAAGGTTGGCTGGGTTACCGGCATCATCTTCGGATTTGCATGACTCTGCTATTGATGATGGGCGCATTGAGTGCAATGATACACCTCTGAGCAATGATCGTGTGGTTACAGGGGAGGAGGGCTCGAATTCTGGATCTTCGAACTTGGCTATTACGTGCTACGACTGTGGCAATCTGGGCCACATGGCCTGGGCCTGCCCTGAGCCCCGTCTCACTGGCCTATGGCCGTTCTTTAGGGTGGCCTTGTTTCCCTCCACTCCAGCTGAGGTTTGGGTCCCTGGGGTGGTGGATGACTGGTTTTTGGCCATAGGCCCAGCCCAACCGCCGATTCGAGCTTCCTCTTTTAGACAGCTTAAGGGCATGTTCCCGAACTTTCAACCTCGATTCACACTTGCCTCTTCGTCTCCTCCCCTGCTTTCCACTATTCAGCCTCGGGCTTGCCAATCAATCTCCTCGCAGTCAAGGGATCCCGTTGCCAGCGTCGAGCCAGCCATGGCCAACATTCCGTTTGATCCTCTACCTTTTGTTCCCCGTGGTTTCAATATCCTCAACGTCGAAGGCCGTAATGGAGTGGCCAGAGTGGTTCTCCCCCACCGTCATAAGCGACACGAGGATTGGGCCATCGTCACCATTGTGCCGCTGCCAGATGAGGTACTTTTTCCAAATGCACAAGAAGTTTTAGATGAGTTCTTTGCGGATGTTCAGCAAGTTCAGATTAGAGAAATGCAGCGCTGTCCGTTGGGGGAGGCGTATGTGCGTTTTGTCAATCCTAGAGACAGAGATAGATTAGTGCTGCAAAGTCCTCACCAGTCTGGAGATGTTTTTATCTCTTTCCACAACCATGATAATGGCCGCAACTGCAGAAGAACCCAGTTTAATAGAACAGTCTGGCTGCTCATTCTAGCTGCCCCGTTTGATTTTCGCAACTCAGAAGATATTGCTAGGGCTATCAGTCATTTTGGGCGATTAGTTTCTTGGGAGAATGATCCTCTTGATATGGGCAGAGTAATTGCAAAAGCTAAAGTTAGAGATTTGGATTCCATCCCTAAAAGTGTCAGGTGGTCTGAAGGTGAAGTATTTGATGAAGATGCTTGGTCCTCTTCGGTGGAAATCCTTCTTCAGCAGATGATGGGAGGGGCCCCTGCCGATGAGGACCCAATCCCACCTGATAACATGGACCCTCATTCTCTTCCAGGCAACATCAATGCTTTCCCTAGTTTTCATATTAACCCTCAGCCTGCTCAGCAAGATGATATGGATGCAGATGAGGGGCACTGGGCTCTGCAGCCTCCAGTTGCTAATAATGTTGAGGTTGAGGAAGAATTTGATTTTCTACAAGGTGTTCAGCAAGAATAAATTGCTTGGGTTGATGGTGAGGAGCTCCCACCTCCATTGGAAGGCCACATCAGCATCACAACCACTGTTTCATTGTCAGAAGGGTTTTCTTCTCATGCAAGTGAGGAAGTGAATCAACTTCTACCTATGCAGCAAATTCGGGGCAATGGTCTTGAGCTTCCGATGCATGACTACCAAGAGGAAGATCAAGATGCTCCTGCAATTCCAGTTATTCAAGCTCCTCTTGCTATGGCAGTTCTACAGGATGATTTGATACATGCAGTGCCTGTGGTTGAGCCACAAATTCAGGAAGTTGTGGAGGAAGTTAATCAACTTTCTGAGCCAGTGATTGGACACAGCTCGGATGTGCTTCAGGACCTGACTCTGCATCCCAACAGAGTCTTACCTGTAGTTAAGGAAGCAACAGGCCAATGCAAGGAACACTTTCAGTCAGATGGGGAAGCAGGTGCCAGTTCTCCAACAGTGAACCCACCTCTTTTGGCTCATATTGGGGTAGAAAATGCTAACAACAAAGGTAGCTGGATTGACCAAATAGAGGAACACTTTGAGTTTGCACCCTCTTTACTTGGTTTGAAATCTATTCAGCTAAAGGCCCTAGCTAATAAAGATACTATTCTGTCAGAAGAAGGTCTGGTGATTTGGAAGGAGAATTTTGCTCAAAAACCTTTGGAGGATGTTCCTTCACTTTCTGTTCAAGTCCGAGTAAGTTGGTTCCATTTTATTGTGCACCTTCTAATGACACCAGACAAGTTTAACTAGACACTCAATATGCTTAAATCTCCTTTGTGGGAAATACTTGCTGAAGTAGAGGGCACTAAGGATTCTTATCATTTCCACATTCCTGATAAATTTCTAGCTACTAAGGCTCCTATTTGCAAGCAGATCATGGTTCAACCACATCAGCAGGACACAAATAAGGAAAATGAAGGAGATTCTTCCAACTAGCAGGACTTGGACTCTTTGGCCCTTCTTCAAACTTTTGGGACTGAAAACTCTAAGAAAAGAAGGGGAGGAAAGACACCTCTTGTAGAGACAGAGGTAAGGAGGAGCGATAGAATTAAAAAAGATAATGCTGGGTTTAAAAGAGGTTCATGCTCTAATAATAAGTGTCTGCCATGTAATGTTGCACCCCCAGTTGTTCAGAAATCAGTGATTAAAAATCTCACTACCTCATTTTGCAAGGTGGCTGATCAGGACTTGGAGGGGAAGATCTCTAAGAAGCCCAAGAGAAGAGTGGGAGAGGACTTGGCTGGGATGCTCCCATCCAATGAGGACAGGCAGGACTCCAAAAGTGTTTAGATGATCAAATTATGTGCTTTTGTTGGGGAGAGAGAAGGGATTAAAGTCATGACCTATATCCATGTTCCTTTTGGTTATAACTGCAATTTATGGACCCTATGGACTTGCTGTAATAGTTCAGGTTCCTTTGTCAATGCACTTTGCTACTATAATACCCCTTGGGAAGTTACCTCTTTTGATATGTTGTGGATGATGTGGCTGCTGTATCTGCTAAATATGATTACTCTGCTGCCTTGTTGGACAGTTTTTCCTGGGTTCTGGCCAAGTGGTGGTGCTTGGTCCCTGGTTTCTCTCATAAATTGTTTTCATGAATAGACAAAATAGAAGCTGGAATATCCTGAATAGGAACATCAGAGGGATTAACTCACCTGATAAATGGCTTGCTCTAGGGCAAAAAATTGAAGAATGTGCCAGTGCTATTCTGTGTCTTCAAGAAACCAAGAGGGAGCATTTTGATGCTGCTTACATTAAGAACTTTTGTCCTAATAGGCTCAATAAATTTGCTTTCCTGCCCTCAGTTGGTGCTTCTAGAGGTCTTCTAATCACATGGAATGGCTCACTCTTTGAGGGAGAGGCCATCTTCCAAAATGGATTCTCTCTCTCAATTAGTTTCACTAGTCTTTTGTCCAATCAATCTTGGGTCCTCACCAACATATATGGGCCTTGTGAACAAGCAGACAAACTTGAATTTATCAATTGGTTCTCCAACATTCATATGCCTCTGGACACTAATTGGTTTCTAGTTGGAGATTTCAACTTTATTAGAGCTCCTACTGATAGAAACAGATCTGGTGGGGATGTTAATGAAATGCTTCTGTTTAATGAAGCCATCAGTAATCTTGGTTTAATTGAGCTTCCACTTCATGGCAGAAAATATAGCTGGAGTAACATGCAACAGAGTCCTTTGTTGGAAAAGCTGGATTGGTTCTTCACCTCTGCTTCTTGGATGACTGCTTATCCTGATACAATTGCTATGCCTCTTTCCAGGTGAGGGAGTCCCGGATGAGGGGGTGTCCGGATGGCCGGACTAGGACCTTTGGCCGGACTCCCGGACTATGAAGATACAAGATTGAAGACTCCGTCCCGTGTCTGGATGGGACTTTCCTTGACGTGGAAGGCAAGCTTGGCGATACGATATGAAGATCTCCTCCCATTGTAACCGACTCTGTGTAACCCTAGCCCTCTCCGGTGTCTATATAAACCGGAGAGTTTTAGTCCATAGGACGAACAACAATCATACCATAGGCTAGCTTCTAGGGTTTAGCCTCTCTGATCTCGTGGTAGATCTACTCTTGTACTACCCATATCATCAATATTAATCAAGAAGGAGTAGGGTTTTACCTCCATCGAGAGGGCCCGAACCTGGGTAAAAACATCATGTTCCTTGTCTCCTGTTACCATCCGCCTAGACACAAAGTTCGGGACCCCCTACCCGAGATCCGCCGGTTTTGACACCGACATTGGTGCTTTCATTGAGAGTTCCTCTATGTCGTCGCCTTTAGGCCCGATGGTTTCTTCGCTCGTCAATCGCGATGCGGTCCGGGATGAGACTTTTCTCCCAGGACAGATCTTCATATTCGGTGGCTTCACACTGCGGGCCAACTCGTTTGTCCATCTGGAGCAGATCGAAAGCTACACCCCTGGCCATCAGGTCAGGTTTGGAAGCTTAAACTATGCGGCCGACATCCGCGGGGACTTAATCTTCGACGGATTCGAGCCACAACCGGGCACGCCACACTGTCATGATGGGCATGATTTAGCTCTACCGCCGGATAACGCCCAGAGCGTCGCTCAGGTGTACGCTCTGACCATTAGCTCGGAGCCCACTGCGCTAGTCGGGGATGGACGGTTGGACGCCGCCCCAGAAGCCGCAACCTCTACGGCGATAGAGCCGGATACCAGCCTAGTCCTTCGCAAGGCCCATGACTCCAAGGTGCCAGACTCCGCTCCGGACTCCGTATATCCCGCACCTCTTCCGATCGAGCCCGATTGGGCTCTGGTCACGGAGTTCACCGCCTCGGACGTCCTTCAGCACTCGCCCTTTGGCGATATTCTAAATTCACTAAAGTCTCTCTCTTTGTTGAGAGAACCCCGGCCGGACTATGGTCGGGGTGGTTGGGATGCGGACAACGAAGAAATTCGAACCCCACCCACCACCCACTTGGTAGCCACTGTCGACGATCTAACCGACATGCTCGATTTCGACTCCGAAGATATCGATGGTATGGACACCAATAAAGGAGACGAACAGGAACCAACACCTATAGGGCGCCGGAAAGCCACCTCATTATACGATGTATACATGGTGGACACACCTAACAGAAACGACAATGAGGATCAAAAGGATGCGGCTATGGATCGCTCCCTCGAAAAACAATCAAAGTGGCGGTGTAAGCACAAGGCCAAGCCCCACCTCGACAAAGACCCAGCCATAGAGCAGGGTGAATCAACGGAAGACGAACATGCCGTCAAGCATCCGTCCAAACAGGGCGGACAATCCGAACAACCAATCCCCGAGAAAGATAATAGCCCGGACGACCTGACACCAGACAAATTGCGGGAACATCAGAACCTCCACCAAAGGCTCGTTGCCACTTCACGTAGCCTGAAAAAGCAGAAGCGGAGGCTCAAAACAGCGGAAGATGCACTCATGATCATATGGGGCAAAGCACTCAATACCGCACACAAGTACGGCAACAGTCATCACACAAAGAGCTATCCGAAGCGGAAACTACTACCGGAATTTGATGAAGAGGCCATAAAGCCCCCACAGTCAAAAAATAAGGAAGCCACAAGGTCGGATAGACGATCCTACGATCAATCTCACACATCAAAGGACGCCGCACTCAATATGGCGCGTGATCCATCCAAGAATTCGCATCAAAAAACTGGCCCAACCAGATCCATCTATAGGCCAAGAAAGCAAGCTCCAGTGAGTGATGCAATGCAAAAAATACCCGAACATCACGGCACGCCTAAATACAGGGGCGCCACACACCCCCTATGTTTTACCGATGAGGTGCTGGACCATGAATTTCCAGCCGGATTCAAGCCCGTGAACATAGAAGCATACGACGGAAGAACAGACCCTGGAGTCTGGATCGAGGACTACATCCTCCACATACACATGGCCAGAGGAGATGACCTCCACGCCATAAAATACTTACCCCTTAAGCTCAAAGGGCCAGCCCGGCATTGGCTTAAAAGCCTTCCCGAAAACACCATGGGAAGTTGGGAAGTGCTTGAGGATGCTTTCCGGGCAAATTTTCAAGGGACCTATGTCCGACCCCCGGATGCGGATGATCTGAGTCATATAACTCAGCAGCCCGGAGAGTCAGCCCGGAAGCTCTGGAACAGATTCCTTATCAAAAAGAATCAGATAGTCGACTGTCCGAACGCAGAGGCCCTAGCAGATTTCAAACATAGCGTCCGAGACGAATGGCTCGCCAGACACCTCGGCCAAGAAAAACCGCGAACAATGGCCGCGTTAACAAGCCTCATGACCCGCTTTTGTGCAGGAGAGGATAGCTGGTTGGCAAGAAGCAGCACCAGCGACCCGAATACGTCCGAACCCAGAGATGGGAACGGGAAGCCACGCTGTAACAAAGAACCGCGCCGGATCAAGGACAACAGCCCGATAAGCACGGCAGTAAACACCGGATTCAAAAGCCCTCGGCAAAATCAGAAAATCTGCCCCCCAAAGACGATAGGGACGAGCTATCCAACCTCAACAAAATCTTGGACAAAATATGTAAAATCCACAACACTCCTGGGAGACCTGCAAACCATACCCACAGAGATTGTTGGGTCTTCAAGCAGTTCGGCAAACTCAACGTCGAACATAAGGGGCTCGACACACCAAGCGAAGATGACGATGTACCCCACACACCCCACAAGCAGAACACCGGAGAACAAAAGAAGTTCCCACAAGAAGTCAAGACAGTAAATCTACTTCATGTGACAAAAGGGAAGAGCAGAACGGCACCTGCGAAGACACACGCCGTACGGCCAGCCCCAGAGGAGCAACGCCACTGGTTGTTACAGCCAGTCACCTTCGATCAGCATGATTACTCCAAAGGAGACCGAAACGCAGGCTGGACTGCCTTGGTTGTAAATCCAATTATTAACGGACTCCAATTTACAAACGCCCTTATGGACGGTGGCAGCAACTTGAACCTGTTATATCAGGACACAGTCCGCAAACTTGGGGTAAACCCAGTTATAATCCACCTTGGCAACACTTCCTTTCAAGGAGTCACGCCAGGCCCGGATACCCCAAGTGTGGGCTCCCTTACGTTAGAAGTCACGTTCGGACCACCCGACAACTTCCGAAGCGAAAAGCTAACATTCCACATCGCCCCATTCGTAAGTCGCTATCAAGCGCTACCGGGACATGAAGCTTTCGCCCGCTTTAACGCAATACCGCATTACGCATCCCTTACACTCAAAATTCCCGGCCCAAAGGGCATCTTTTCATTACAGGGGAACATAAATTGACCCCCAAAGTACGGGCAAAGGTGCAGCTGCCTGGACAGCCGCCCACAAATCCAGCCCTACTATCCCGGACACGGCTCGACGAGTCCGGCGTAAACATGTTTAATAGCCGCATATCCGCTTACAACGGGCTCTGTGTGCTCACGCCCGGAGACAATACGGCTCAACTCTTGCTCCAACTAAATTTTGTTTATTTCAATATAGATTTCTCGCACGCTTATTTCTTACTAAGTTCCTCTCTTTCGCAGATGAACATCGTGCACGCCCGTCCAGGATACGGCACAACGGAGACACAGGCGCAGACGTGCAGCAGGGACCCGTTTCAAGGATTCTTTTCAGATTAAGACCCTGCGTAAACCTTTTTTACTGTCTCTTGTTGATAACATCCCCCGGTTTTCTCTATAACCGAGGAGGAGGCTGGCGTCTTGGCATGTGGCCACGCCAGAATTTTTGCGCGTACCTGGACACTAGGGGCTTTTTTACCAAGGGCTCTATTTCGGCCCGTCCTCATAAAGACCGAATACCTTAGGGAGTGTTCGGCGTCGCGAGTTTGGCCCTATATGCATCAGCTCCGAATCATGTCTTTGGTCAAATGTTGGGTTTGCCCGGCTCCTGTGTTTTGCTGCCTTACGTTCCGTTATATCGGCTAACGCGGCACCAGGAGAACTACTGCGATTGTGCCCCGGTTCGGCCAGGTGAGCACCTCAGTAGAGAAAGCCGAAAACTGACTGTCATGATATAGCGAGAGACTGGTCAACCACTCGATGACTTTCGGAATCTTTAGGATTCCCCCGCATTAACGAAGGGCCGCTTCCCGGTCAGGCACACTCGCGCCCCGAATTCGGGCGAGCGCGGTGCCCCTAGGGGCTATTCAGTAGCCCCACTGTCAAACTCCTATGGCTAAGTGAAAGTGATAAAGCATTATAGTCCGGTTGCCTAGTTCGCCGCGCCACCACCTACTTTGTAGGACCAAGACGTTGGATTAAGTGTGAAAAGTCGCCTTTTTGCGAACACCCCCGCATTCTATGCGTGGGGGCTGAAGCCAACGACTGCCATCTTTCAGGTTATATACAAATATATACATTAAACGGCCGCACAGGAGGCATCATGATTCTTGCAAGCACAAGTATAAAAAGCTTTTTCATAAAAAAAATTCGTTTTACAAATAGTATAAGCTATTCGAACACAACATCCTTCGAGCACTGTGACTCTATTATACGAGCGCCAGGAAGAACTTCCTCAAAATAGTGCTTGGCAGGTACTTGGCTTTCGTCCGAATCCCGGGACGCAACAATACTGGCCTTCATATCTGCCCAGTATGTTTTGACACGGGCAAGAGCCATCTGTGCGCCCTCTATGCACGCCGACCTCTTCATTGCATCAGCATGCGGCACCGAACCAAGGAACTACTGCACCAAGCCAAAATAACTCTTCGGCTCCGGCTTCTCTGGCCACAAACGACTCGCAACATACCTCATGGCGAGTCCGGATAACCTGTTCAGCTCTGCCCAGGCGGCCAAACGGTTGGATACTGACAGTGGGCGTTCTGGATTGTGGTACTGCGACCAAAAAAGCTCTTCCAATCCATGGTCACCTCGGCTGCGGAAGTGTTCGGTCGCGTCCGCCGCACTTGCTGCCAAATCCAGATAAGCGTTTTCCGCACTCCACTGCCGGTCTAATGGAGCATACTTGGGGTCTCCGAACTTCATCCGCAGCATATAAGGCTTTCCAGCCGTGATATCTCCGGCCTGACGCAGCTCCTCCTTCATCGCTCTCATTGCAGAGCGAGTATCCTTGGCTTCGGCAGTGATCTTTTCAAGGTCCTTCTGAGCCGCCCTATCTTCTTGTTCAAGAAATTTACAGCGGTCGGTAGCATCCTTCAATTTTATGGCCATCTCGGCTATTACCTTCTTGCTCTGGCAGTGAGCAGCCTGTTCGGCTTTTAGCTCTTCAGCCGCTTTAACGGCAGCCGCATCACTTTTCCTTGCTTGCTCCTTGGCTCGGGAAAGTTCCGCCTGAAGGTTCTCCACGGCAGCAGCACCATCTACATCAAGCACATATATATAAGGCCCGAGCATCGAGCTCCTATTACCGGGTGTCTTTTGAACATACCTCGAGCCTCGTCTAGCCGCTTATTTACAAGCGCGATGTCGGCATCTGCTACGTCAAGTTGCCGCTTTAGTTCGGCAGATTCATCAGTCCGGCTAGCCACCGAACGCCTCGCCACCTTCATGGAATAGGCGACATATTATACCTGGGGTTATGATCCTCTGTGCGCCGTCACTCATGACGACACACAGAGTCTCAGGGGCTACTATTCATACAGGGCACATTTAATATGCGACTCTACCAAAAGGTACACCTTTTTACGTACCTCAAAGCCTATTAGTAAACTCCTGGCAGCCTCGTACAATCCGCTTTCCGCGGATGAAATCCTTCCAATCACCGTATTCATCAACATACGGTGTTCTTCTGAGATGGACGCCCTACCAAGCAGATCCTTCAGCCCCTCCGACGGCGCGCCAGAGGGTGCCGGACTAGCCTGACGACCTTTTCCAGGGTCCGGACTTGGAAAAACCCTCCGGGACGATACCTCGGGGTCGCCAGCCTCGTGAGACGGTGCAACAAGGGGAGGCGTTTCGCTCTCTATCATCTCTGGACGAAGATGCCCTGAAGATGAGCTCTGCTGAGAAGGGTTGAGATCCGAACTGCAAGATAATGTTTCGGTTATTTTCCTCAGGAATAAAACAGGAGTGTGATTCATTATGGAACCCCTCCCTTCACTTACGTCTCGGGGGAGAGCGGGTCCCCTTTAGGGGGCGATTTGGCCGGGGCGTTCTCCGGTGCCGAACCCTCTGACGAAGATTTCTTTCCCCGTTTTGAGGTTATCACCTCCGGGTCTTCAGAGGCAGTCCTTTTCTTTCCCTGGTCGGGGGAATTTTCGATTCTTCCCTTCCTAACAGCCTCCTTCGCGGAGGCGGTAGCTCCTTGGTTCCCCCCTTCGCCTTCCGCCAAAGGCGCGACCTCCAGCATCCTGGTCAGCATGGGATTCGGCACGGTCTCGGGCAGGGGGGCTGGACACCTGATAAGCTTTGCCTTCGCCATCCACTCCTGTTCAAAGGACAACTCTGCTAAAGGGTAATTTTGATAAAAATATGGATGGTGTGTCCAAATACGGGGCTACTTACTTTAGCATCCGGGCGATTGCAGCTCAGACCTGCGTCCTCGGACAAATCCGGACACCTTGCTTGTGATCCGAAGAACAATTTGTACATCTCCACGGGTGTCATTCCCATGAAATGTTGTAGGACTCGTGGTCCCTCCGGATTGAACTCCCACAGGCGGAGAGGTCGACGTTTGCAGGGCAGTGTGCGGCGAATCACCATGACTTGCGCCACTACGGTCAAATTGATATCTCTTTCTAGAAGATCTCGAATACGGCCCTGCAGCAAGGGCACGTCTTTGGGCGGCCCCCAGATAAGTCCTTCATTAACCCATGACGCCAGCCGTGGTGGGGGACCCGAGCGAAAAGTAGGTGGTGCCACCCATGTGGTGCCCCTGTGGGCTGTGATGTAAAACCAGTCCCGTTGCCATAAGCCGAGCTCCTCTTGAAAAGAGCCTTCGGGCCATGGAGCGTCGTCCATCTTGCTTATTATAGCTCCTTCGCACTCAGCGTGCTGCCCCTTGATCATTTTCGGTTCCACTTTGAAGGTTTTTAGCCACAATCCGAAGTGAGGAGTGATATGGAGGAAGGCCTCGCACACGACAATGAATGATGAGATCTGGAGGATGGACTCCGGAGCTAGGTCGTGGAACTCCAGCCCGTAGTAAAACATAAGCCCCCTTACGAAGGGATCGATCGGGAAGCCTAGCCCCCGAAGGAAGTGAGATGCGAACACCACGCTTTCACCGGGCTGGGGAGCGGGAATAGCTTGCCCTTGAGCAGGCAGTCTATGCGAGATTTCGCCGGTTAGATACCTGGCATCTCTCAGCTTTCGCACATCTTATTCCGTGATGGAGGAAGGCATCCACCGGCCTTGAAGGTCAGAGCCGGACATCGTCAAAAGTCCGAAGCGCCTAAAACTAGAGCTTTGGGTGTTGGAACTCGAAGCGCGGGGCGGATTTGATTGGTTTGAGAAGAAGGGAGCCGGGCCTTGGTTCCTTTATAAAGGAGGTGAATACCAAGAGCCCTCCCTGTAACCATTTGAGACTCGCTTTCAATTAGGGAGTCATATCTAAGTCACGGTTGGGTTACCCACGCACGTATTGATGAGAATACCGGAATAAGGGGACACGATCTCTGCTTTGACAAGACGTGCCAAGGAAACCGCCTCGCTAAATGCGCTAAGGTGGAATAGTAAAGTGAATAAAAGTCTGGCCGTGGCGTGATGCCACGCAATGGAATACGTCAGCAGATTAGATTGGTGCAAATGTTATTCTCTCTATGGTGGCATGTGGAACTTATTTTGAAGAGCCGGACACTACCCTGGTGTTCAACATCTTCTATGGAATATTCGGAGGAGGAACCCGCCTTGCAATGCCGAAGACAACTTGCGTGTCGGACTCGTCGTCATTGAAGCCTGGTTCAGGGGCTACTGAGGGAGTCCCGGATTAGGGGGTGTCCGGATGGCTGGACTCCCGGACTATGAAGATACAAGATTGAAGACTCAGTCCCGTGTCCGGATGGGACTTTCCTTGGCATGGAAGGCAAGCTTGGCGATATGATATGAAGATCTCCTCCCAGTGTAACCGACTCTGTGTAACCCTAGCCCTCTCTGGTGTCTATATAAACCGGAGAGTTTTAGTCCATAGGACAAACAACAATCATACCATAGGCTAACTTCTAGGGTTTAGCCTCTCTGATCTCGTGGTAGATCTACTCTTGTACTACCCATATCATCAATATTAGTCAAGCAGGAGTAGGGTTTTACCTCCATCGAGAGGGCCCTAACCTGGGTAAAAACATCGTGTCCCTTGTCTCCTTCTACCATCCGCCTAGACGCACAGTTCGGGACCCCCTACCTGAGATCCGCCGGTTTTGACACCGACACCAGGCCTATTTTAGATCATCTTCCATGTGTTATCAAAATTGGGACTGCTATTCCAAAGGCCAGAGTCTTTAGATTTGAAAATTATTGGTTAAAGCACTCAGACTTTAAAGAGGTAGTATCTGCAGCCTGGAGTATTCCTGTGGGTAATCTTGATGCAGCAAAAAGCTTAAATGCCAAGTTCAAAAACCTGAGAAGGGCTCTCAAACTTTGGGCCAAAAATATGTCTTGCCTAAAATAAAAAATTGCAGCAATTAATGAGGTTATCTTTTTGTTTGATTTGTTTGAAGAATTCAGAGACCTGGGAGATTTTGAGTGGAACTGCAGGGTGATTATAAAAGAGCAATTGCTCATTTTACTGAAAAACCAAAAGATCTATTGGAAACAGAGAGGTAAGATCAAGGGTGTTAAGTTTGGTGATGAAAACACCAAATTTTTTCATACAAAGGCTTCTATAAACCACAGCCATAATCACATTGCAATGCTAAAAAATGAGGATCAAGTGGAAATAACAAACCATGCAGGAAAAGTTGCACTTCTGTGGAATGCCTTCAAGAGAAGATTAGGAAAGTCTCAGCAAACCACTATGCACTTTCATTTACCTTCTCTGCTGCAACATCAAGCTAGTCCTTCAGACTTTGAGCAGCTAGAAATTCCTTTCACTAAGGAAGAAATCAATGAAGTTGTCAAGCACTTGCCATCAGACAAGTCTCCTTGACCTGATGGATTTAACAATGAGTTCTTTAAGAGTTGTTGGGATATCATAAAGCCTGGTGTCAGTAGACTGATACATGAGTTCTATGCTGGGCAAATTTCTCTAGAGAGTATCAACACCTCTTTCATAACCCTAGTTCCCAAGGGGCCCTCTCCAGTTACTGCAAATGATTTCAGGCCTATTTCTTTACTAAACTGCTGTCTCAAGCTCATTACCAAATTGCATGCAAACAGGTTGCAAAAAGTGATGCTCAAAATGGTTCATATAAATCAGTATGGTTTCCTAAAGGAAAGAGCTATTCATGACTGTCTAGGCTGGGCCTATGATTACTTACATCAATGCCACAAGTCCAAGGAGGAAATTGTTGTGCTGAAACTAGATTTTGAAAAAGCATTTGACCTTATTGAACACTCTACAATCATTGACATCCTCAGAGTAAAGGGATTTGGAGAAATATGGATTGGATGGATTAAAATTCTATTTACATCTGCTTCATCACAACTGCTTCTCAATGGCATTCCTGGGAAAAAGTATTACTGTCTGAGAGGTGTAAGGCAAGGGGATCCCCTCTCCCCCCTCCTTTTTGTGCTGGCTGCAAACCTCCTTCAGTCAATCATGAACAAAGCTATGAACTTGGGTCTTCTCACACCTCCTTTGCAAGTACAGTCATGTCATGATTTTCCCATAGTACAGTATGCAGATGATACTCTGATTCTCATGCAAGCTGATGCCCCTCAACTCCATTGTCTTAAAGCCCCGCTTCACACCTTTACAGATGCTACTGGTTTAAAGGTTAACTATAGCAAATCAAATCTCATACCAATCAATGTTAGTGATGCAAAAATGGAAATTTTGACTGGTACTTTGAACTGTTTGAAGGGATCATTCCCCTTCACCTACCTGGGCATGCCTTTAGGGCTTCTAAAACCAACAGTGGAACATTGTTTGCCTTTAGTGAGCAGAATTGCAAAAAAATTGGTGGGCCTATCTTCTTTTATGACTCTTGCTGGCAGGTTGCTTCTGGTCAAGTCAGTGCTAAATTCACTTATTATATATTTCATGGGCTGCCTTGATGTTCCTATAACAATCAAAGACCAGGTTAACAAATACTTGAGACATTGTCTTTGTATTGGACCAGATTTGGAGGATCACATACCAGCTTTGGTAGTTTGGTCCACTGCTTGTAGGCCCAAAAACCAGGGTGGGCTAGGAGTGATGAACATCTTTGTGCAGAACCAAGCCCTTCTGCTCAAAAACCTCCACAAGTTCTATAATAGGGAAAATATCCCATGGGTAAACCTCATTTGGGAGGCTTATTATGACAATGGCATCCTCCCAGGACAAAAATGGGAAGGATCCTTCTGGTGGAAGTGTAATATGAGGCTCATTGACAGTTACAAATCCATGGCCAGATGTACAATCGGTGATGGTAAATCTGCTCTGTTTTGGTCTGACCTCTGGCACTCTGCTTGTCTGAATCAATTGTTCCCTCATCTTTACTCCTTTGTCAGAGATCAAAACCTTTCAGTGCAAAAGGTTCTTCTATTTGAATACTTGGAAGACTTATTTCACCTACCACTTACTCAGGAAGCTTTTCTGGAATTTGAGTTGATGGAAGAGATTTGTGACACCTTCAGAAGATCTGCATTTACTGAGCACCTAGATTCTTGGAGTTATATGTGGGGAAATAATACTTTTTCTGTGGCTAAAGCATACAAAATTTTGATAGGTGTAAAAATTGTGCCAGCTCAGTTCAACTGGATTTGGAAAAGTTCTGCTCAGCCAAAACACAAGGTCTTCTTTTGGAGACTTCTGCATGATAGACTCAATACCAGGAATCTGCTAAGAAGGAAAACTTTTCATCTTGACAACTATAATTGTGCTACTCTCAACTGTCAGCAGGAAGAAACTTTACAACACCTGTTTTGGACTTGCCCTTTTGCTTCAAACAAAGAAATCTAACCATCATGGAAGCCATTCCAGACTTAAGGGCCAACCTACAACAACCTTTTTCTATGGAGATCATTATTATTGCCTCATGGGCCATTTGGATAATCAGGAATGATAAGATTTTCAATAACATTCCTACCAGCATTGACAGATGGAAATTCATCTTCCTCTCAGAACTACACCTGCTCAAATTCAGAATTAAGGAGAAGTTTTCATCTTCTTTCATTTCATGGTTGGACAGTCTTGTCCTGTAATTTTTTTACTGTTTTTCTTAGTTGAACTTATTAGACTAGTTTTATTTTCTTCTGGGCTTATCTCAAGCCTTGTATGTTTGAACTCTTTTTTTATATAATTTAAAAAAATTGCAGTGGGGTTTTGCCCTACTGTGTACAGCCAAAAAAAACTTAATAGTACAGTGGTTCCTATGACTCAATTAAGAAGAAAAGGAAACTATGAAACAACTATGTCTTGGCACTCCGTAGTCTTCAAGTGAATGTCTTCACATGTCATTATCTTCATAATGAATGTATTCACGAACCACCAATGTCTTCAATGTCTTCACACATTTTTAGGGGTCATCTCTGGTAGGTAAACTGAATCAATGAGGGACTACTACCTGTGTTATCCTGCAATTCACACAAACACATTAGTCCCTCAACCACGTTTGTCGTCAATACTCCAAAAAAACCAGGGGTGGCACTAGATGCACTTACAATCTCCCCCTTTTTGGTGATTGATGACAAACTAGTTGAAATTTCCAACGGGGATAAAATTATGTGAAAGTTAAAGATTGAAGCCATTGTCTTCATAAGTTGCAAAATGCTCCCCCCGAAGATGTGCATGTAAGTACTTTGCTTTTGAATGCAAATGCCCATGGAAGGTTTTACTTTGTGGAGATCCTCTTCAACATATGAAGACAATTTTTCATGCATATATAAGAATAGCAAAGATAATGAAATGCATAGTGAGAAATGGGCATCTGTATAATGACTTCATGCAGAATTTATCATCGCGACACAAAGTAGCAGCAAGAGTAGTAGACGACCATGAAGTTTAAGTGTCACAACTCAAGAGCCAAATAGTTTCAAAACGGGAGTTGTAAGAACTTAGCAAAAATAAGGCAACCACCCCATATGGACCCGCTTGAAGACTATGAACCTCATATGCTTCTCCACTTTTGTCAGTAATGACCAGAAAGGTTTGAAGACATAGAGGATCTACTCGTTCCCAGTTGGAGAAGATGTTGGTGCAGGGTGGACGTTGGAGTTGGGTGGTGCAAATGGGCCTGAAGCTGAATCGTGGTGCAGTGAAGCCAGAGTTGGTGAAGTGGCGTGACCTTCTTCGTCGACGACTCTAGAAATAATAGTTGTAGCCGAAGACAAATGTTCAGAATCTTCAATCGAAGGGGTGCAGCGCCAACTTGCAGATTGCGGAGGCCTGGAGTCAAGTTTGAAGTTCTCTGTGAGCCATCTTCGCAAAGATCATCTTCAGAGCAGAGCAGTGTGAGGCTCTTCTAGGACCATTGACAGGCTTCATGTGCGATGGATGAGTTCTTGGTGGCCAAGTTGCGAATGTGATTTACATCAACCAAGAGACTCTTCATTTGACGCTTCAGCCAGTCATGATGCCTATGTTGCTTTTGATGGAGAGAAACCAGAAGCTCATGGTTGTTTAGGACACGGGGACGCTTCAAAGGCCTTTAAGCAATGGTGCTGGCAGTGGCTTCAGTATAGGCACAATGCGGCAGACGCAAGTTTCCCGCCAAAGGATAAGCAGGAGTAGCAGAGTTTGGCACAAGAATGCCTTCAATTGGCTGCGTGAAGCTTTGATGTTCTGCATTCTCTAGGTGGAGTGGCTTGTTTGCAGGCTCAGGGTAGATGGCTTCAAAGGACATATCAACATTAGGAAAAAATACAAGATGGTTGCATGCTAAAAGTTGATAGTAGATGGTTGAATGAAGCTTGATCAAACGCATCACCTAGGGAGCATAAAAACTTCAGTCCAAAGAGATCAATGCCAGAGGCTGCAAGCTGCCGGATAAAGAAATCCTGAGTACTGAATCTAATGCCATTGATTATATAGAAAACCAATGTCTTCACGGTGCCTTCCAGCTTGGCTTCAGAAGAGTTTCCTTTGATTGGCTAGTGAGTACACCTCAGAATGTGATAAACTATGCGAGGCAAGTACTCGAGGTCCTTAACAAAGAACTCCCTGGGGTATTCGGCGTCATGGGGCAATGGCTTCATCATGATCAACATCTGGCTCATGTTGGGCTCTGGCTTCTGAAAGATGCAATGCAGTTCATTTTGATGAAGCTGACAACCTAGTTCATACAACTCACCAGGAGTGGGCAGGGAAGTAAGCTCAATGATTTCCTGAGCTTTGGCTTCATGATGGACGTCACCTGTCATCCACTCAAGGATCCATGTCTCCGGATCCCTATTGTAGCCTCGAACGTGAAATGTGGCATAAAACTGCAGCAGAAGCTCTTCGTTCTAGTGCTCTTTGTCAGTCACAAATGGCAGCAGCCCAATGTCTCTAAAGGAGTCGAGGGCCTCTTCAAGGCAAGGCGTCTTGGTTGTATAGGATGTACGCGTAATAGCTTCATTGCTGGTGGCTCCAAAACCTGTCAGAGGAGATCTTGGGCTTCCTGTATGGGTTCTTGGCACCGTCAAAGAAAGTGTTGTTCTCTCTGAAGCTGAGCACACTGAACGAGCCTTGGGTTGTTGCAGCACTTGGAAGCCTTGGCAGTCTAGGCTTGGCCTTCTGAGTTTGAGGCCTTTGCTTCACATGATAATCGTACCGAGGGCCTGGAGTAGTGGGTAGTACCATAATGGGCCATCTAACAGTCACCAACTCACCATGATTGTAAGCTCGTTCCATAGTATGTGGCACTGGTGGAGGAACAATTACATCGGATGTGATTGGCCTCACTATATCTTCAGTTGCAGTATTAACTTCAGGCACCATATTGTCTTCAGCCATGACAGTGGCATTGACTTCAGTAGTGTTGGTGGTGGCAGCCACATTGGTTTCAACCTCCATGGATTCAATCACTTCTTCTTCTAGCATAACAGTTTCACTAGCAGGGGGAATGACTTTTTGATCATCTTCTTTGTCTTCATCGGCTGATGCAGGAGGAATGTCTTCAACATCTTTTGCTTTAGACTCATGAGCTGTCTCAGAAGGGGAGGCGTCAAGGAACGGTTGACGTGCTACTGAGCTAGTTGGTTGCACATTCTCTTTTGGAATGCTTGACATGGAGGCCTGAGGCCTAGGACCTTTGCGAAGCCTTTTGAAGGAAGGCGACGCCTGTGGTGAAGGGATAGTGAATCCATATCTTCACGACTTTCTTGATTAGTCTCAAGCACCGGAGTGGTGACTTGAGCTGTTGGAGTGCGCAGAATAGCTTCATCGACATATCTTGAGTTATTGGCGTCATGGGACGGGGCGTCAAAGGATGGCCACTACTGATCAACTCACTGCTCATTGGAGCAGGTGATGATACCATGGGATTGTGTTCAATCTGAGGAAGGACTTCATCATCTTCAACATGGTCGTCATGACCAATGTCTTTAGCTGTGATGGGATCAGCAGTTGGAATTTCTTCATCTTCTAGAACCTCTATGGAAGCAGGCTCAAGGATCACGAGACGGCGCCCACGGTTGATAGAGGCAGGTAGAGAAAAATAGATTGGTTCGGCATTCAACTGTTATTGGGCAGAAACACGCTCTTTGTAGGAAGACTTTGAAGCTTTAGTCTTCAGTTTCTTCTTGGAGGGAGCAATGTCAGGGGCGTCATGGAACTTCCTCTTTCGGGCTTCATCCTCAGCTTGCCGAGTTTTCTATTACTCAAAAGCTACTTAGGGGGCCTTTGGCTTCAAGCCAGAAATGTTGGTAGGGAAGACAATGCTTGTTTGTCAGATTTTGGTTCATCTTCAGCAGACTTCTTGTTCTTCTTGGCAGCCATATTGGGGTCAATGCCAGGACAGCCAAGTGTCTTTCTCTTCTCAGCCTCATTTTGCGCTTGCACACACTTCTGCGCATAGTACTTCATGCACTCGTGTGAGCCTTCGGCTACTTCGCGCTTCTTGTTGAACTGGCCCTTGAGGTCATGCATCATCTGCTTGAATTTTTGCACATTAGTAACACTAATCTTGGCCATGTGCTTCTTGAACTAAGCCTTTTCGTAGTCTATGTTGTTCTTCATCTTGCCAATTTTCTAAGCTATGGCGAGTTCATTGGAAATGGCTCCTTGAAAGGAGACGCTAATGTACATGGGCAGCTGTAGATCAGCAATGTTGATGCTTTGATCTTCAAACCATTCATCAATGAAGTTATTTAGAATATCAGCATCAAACAAAGGGAAATCTTGAAAGATCTTGTCCTGTTGCTTGCTCTTGATCAACATTTCCAGAGCATCATCTCCAGGATCTTCATCACTTGATAGATCCATGGTGTTGTCCTCATTGCGCAAAATGGCAGCAGGAGTAAGGTCATGCCCAAAAATCTTCTTGGGCTTCTTGGTCTTCTTGGAGACAGGTGATAAATCTTTAGACTGCATACTTATTTCAGGAGGAGCAGTTTTCAATGGCTTCACAGTCGAAGGTTTTGGAGCCGCAAAGGGCTTTGAAGCTTTTAACTTCTTCTTGTGCTTCGGTGGTGCAGGAGCATCCTTAGAGTCTGCATCATCAGCAGATTGTTCTACCGTGGCCCTCTGAGCAGCAATATGGGAGAGGAGCCCATCGAAGCCATTGAAGGGGCCGATGACATTGGGATTGGTGTCACGTGTGCCATCAGTCCTTGGAGCAGACAGACCAGGATTGAAGTTGAGTCTGAATGCCTTCTTGTTTTTGGTGGCAGACTCCTTTGCAAACTGGAAGTTGCACTTGAAGAGATCATCTTCATGACACCATCGAATAGATGATGGTCGGCATTTTCTGGTCGAGGTCCTCGGACCATGCAAGGATAGAAGCCTTGAGCAATAGCTTCAGCCTTTGTCTTAGGCGGCAGATTCTTGTAAAGAATATCGCCCCACGGGCGCTTAACAGCATCCTTCTCTACATACTCAGGAGTCACAAAGTGAAACTTGAACCACTCCTCTGCCCAATATCTTCTGATCCATTGGATTCGTGACTTGAGCTGATTGTAGTTCTCCTCAGGATCAGACTTGTAAAGTTCATACAGATCTAGAGGCAAATCCAGAGCAGTATTGCCATGGTGTTGCCTGCCACCTTTCCTAGCTGATTTTTCAGTAGCCATTCTATTCAGACGGAGAGGCTTCAAAACAGTGAAAGGCTTATGACAACTTGTCAAACAAGAACTGGCTTCAGGAGATTCAATATGATGTTGTAAGAATTCTGCAGATGAATGCAGACTATGAGAACGAAGGGATTCTCCCACGGACATGTACCTGTGACAACATTAGAGATGCTAGGGAAGGGGAAGAGGTCATATGCATTCTCAAAAGATTTTGAAGATAAATCAGTTTGAAGACATTGACCTCATAGTGCGAAGACATTCACTTATTTGAAGTGAGTTGGTTCCAGATTTGTACGAATCCAAGAATAAGTACAAGTGAGGAATCTAACTAGTTTTGAAGCATAAGTGAATATACTTTGCAAGATATGAGATTCAGAAACAGAAAGATCCATATTTGGAAGTGCAGAAACCACTTTTGAGTGAAGTGGATGGATTTGACATATCGAAAAGGCGATAAAAAGCGAGTTTTATTTACCACTTGAAGAACTACTAGACAGGGTAGAACGGATGCCGAGCAGTCCAATCTCCCGTGCCCCAACTTGGAGACGGAAGACACCTACGGCGGCGACGGAGAAGACGAGGTCTGCGGCTGGCGTGAGGATGGCGTCGAAGAGGTCACGGCAACCAAGCGCCTCGTCTCCGGCGTCGACTCAACCTAGCGGTGGTGCTAGGGTTCAAGCAAGATGGCGAGGTGGGAGAAGGGATAATGACTGCACGTGTGGAAGTATTTATAAGGTCAAGGGCTGCACAACGCAATTACATAGGTTCCCCTGGCGATTCACATCTGATGGACATGTGGCATGCATGCAACTTATTGAGAGTTGTTCCATGTTCCCACACATTCCTGGATTGTCGGGTGGTCGTTCCGACTTCTTCAGTATTCAGGTAAAAGAGATATATCATTAAAACTATTTTAAATGTGTGTCCATCGGCCACCACAGGCGCTTCCTCTCATGCCCTCCCACCGCGCCTCCCGTTCCGGAATGCATCACCCACCATCCCACACACCACCTCCGCCGCGACCTCATGGCATGAGCCACCGCCCTGGAGCGCCCGATCTCCATCGCGCCCTAGTCCCCAGGCCCCTGCCAACCACCACGAGCCCACCTTCTTCTATGAATGCACCCCCCCCCCCGCACACCCTCACCATCTTCCTCGCCGGGCTCCCGTGCCCCATGCGCTGGCCATCATGGACTACCTGATGATGAAGAAACGGCGGGCGGAGCTGCAGCCTGGCTCCACAAGGCATGTAATGCGAAAGGCGGTGCTCCCTGCCTTCCCACTGGCGATGCGGTTCGGTCCACCCCCGATGAGCAACACCCACCTCCACATCACCACGTCGCCATGGAGAGTGGATGTCACGGATGGTGCTCACAGATCCTACAAGTTCTTCTCCTCTCTTGGCTGTCGCGGCACGCGAGTGCAACCGGCCCAACGGCGTCGACCTTTTGCCTTCCTCTCCCTCTTGCTTGATCCCAATTGGATCAACGACAGTGCAGCCAGATCCAGCGAGCAGTGCGCATTGCGCCCTCCTGTGGTTCATTCATGACCCCATGGCCCTCCCCTCCCTGCACTGCCACCCCTCCCTTGCATAGGCCATGTCTTGCTGTGATGTGCCACCATGCTATGCAGTCCAACAAGGCATGCCATGCGGTTCAGCAGTACCTGAATCCCCATGGGTGCTCTGAATTCCTGTGGGTGCTTCATCACGGCCGTAATAGGACCAGAAAAAGAAGCGCGGGGAGAGGTCAGGCAGCTGATCTTCCTCCTTTCCCAACAAAAAAATCGGTGAAGTGCTTCATAGTTCCCGTGCGGTTTACTTGCGCGCTCTATGCGGTACGCTAGCATCATGTAGTTAGTTCAGGAAATCTGCAGTGCATGGGTGCCACCGGATGGGGGGCGAGGTGCTATCCATGGCACACTAGAGTTTTTTTTGTGTGTTCATCGGAGTAAACCTTTTTTACTTTTATTGGGGGAGAATCAAAGTGCAGTGTGGTTCACTATTTGCTGCCCTTGTGGTTCGTTGTACTTTTTATTGGAGGAAAAAACTAGGAACACCAAATACAAAAAAGTGCACCGCACACACTCTGAAGAAATACATGATGCAATTTGGTTGTGATATTACTGTTTATTGCAAGAGAAGATTTGGACAGAAAAAATGAGAAAAAAGTGCATTGCACACACTTTGAAGAGGACACAAGAAAGGAGGCATTTTTTCCGGGTTTATTTGTGTTGTTTTTCAGGCACGTGTATATGATTTTGTTTAAAAGCAGTTCATCTAGCATTGTGTTGCGGTTCATTTTTCTCAATCATTACAGTTGACTTGGATGCAAAATCACTTCATAACCTTTTTTAGAGAATGGAAGAAACATATGATGCAGTACACTGACCTTGATCATGTAGTACACTAACCTGTCATGTAGTCCGGATGCGCCTAAATAAGAAAAAGATAGACAAAGACAAAAAAAATTATTCGGCTCACTTCGACTTCTCGTGGTTCACTGTTATCAGTGTTGTTGTTCACTTGCTCATGAAGTACATACGTCTTTTAACGAAAATGGCAAAAAAGTAATCATGTTCATTTTTTATAGTGTTGCGGTTCACTTACGCTCGATGTGAAGCGCGGTCAACTTCCTTGTTTGAGAAAAATTAAGTCTAAACAAAAGAAACCATGAAGTCCTTGCCCATCTGATGCAGTGCGGTTTTCTGTTTGAAGCAGTGTGCTTTTCTGTCTAATGCAGTACATACGACGATTTTGGTGTCGCGGAAACACAGTGTCCGCATTTCGTTAAAATAAAAAATGCTCTTAAACTATAAGGAATCATAGAGAGTGTTCTTCATGAAAAGGTTGCACCTCATCGATATCTTTCCAATGGTGTATAACTTGAATCATTTTGACCAGAGGTTTGTAAAATTTTCGCGAAAACGGCCGCTGCCTCTCATTGTTAGCCTCATGATTTTCAAAATTAACTAAAAACCGTAAAAAATCTCAAAAACATTTCAACAGACGAAAGTTGCGCCGCGTCTGTAGCTTTCCAACAGCGTATCAAATGCCTTGTTTCGAGAAAAGGTTCAAAAATTGGAGCAAAAATTGTACCAAAATGGCCAAAAATTCAAAAAACAGAATTTCAAGATTTACTAAATTTAAAACTGCTCTTAAATAGTAATAAATTAGATAACATAATACATATGAAAAAGAAGTACCTCGATGATATCTTTCCAACAGTGTATCATTTGCTTCGTTCCGACGAGCGGTTTAGAAAAAACGCGAAAAAACGCTCGCTGCCACTCGTCGTGCGCCGCACCGTTTTAAAAACTGCTCTTAAACCGTGAAGATTCTCATAAAGTGTTCAACATGGCGAAGTTGCGCCTAATACATAGCTTCTCAATGGTATATTACACGCCTCATTCTGATTAACGGTTAAAAAAATAGAGTGAAAAAGTGCCCGAAAAACACCGCGTGCAGTTTTTTCTGACACGAAGTTCACTAGTCTTTGTATTGCAATACCTTTGCTACTGAAAGTGCAGTGCCCTCGCATTAAGAGTGCAGTGCGAAAGTGTTATCAGAATAGTTATTCTGCTAATATTAGCAGAATAGACCGGCCATACGCACACACGTATCTATCTATATATATACATAAACACTATTCTGATCACGGGATCAGAATAATATTCTGATCACAACCTGACCTTCCCAAGTAACGCGCCTGAACTTCTCTCTGTACTAACCTGACCTTCGAGCTATCTTCGCAACCGTGGCTTCCCCTGCGAGTTTTTCTGATCATTCGTGTTGTTTGAGATGTAAGTGTAATGTGGACATGTTTTTTAGAGTCTAAATGCTTGTTTTGATTCAGATTCTAGCACGTTGGCGGATTTGCTCTCGGGGTCGTGATGAACTTCTGTCTGTTACAAGTTTAATGCATGTTTTGGATGTTGTCGATGTTCTGGAACGATGCGGATTAGATTTTGGTAGGAGTTTGGAGAACAAATTCTTTGTTATTTCAAACAAATTTGAAACCGCCCGTGTTCTTCATCCGCCCAAGATGCAACCCGCGTTTCTATTGATTTCTAGTTTTTCTATATAGTTTGCTTCCTGATTTGCATACTTTAGTGAAATTCGAGGCTTACTAATCCGTAATTTTTAATCTGAAGGGTCCTTATGGTTTGATTTCTAGCAATTTGATGTTGGCACTCCCGCGGGTTTTCTGATGTTATTTTAGCGGTTTTGAAATTTTCCCTCTTGTCATTCCAGTTGTTGAAAGGTAGTTGCCAGATCATTTCCAAGGGGGGTGCGGACGTGTTGCAATCTTGTGCAGATCTTATAATGGTCGTTGTACAAGCTGGACTTCTGCATTTTCATACCTGAACTTCTTCTTTTCCTTTGTTAGATCCTGTCGGGGCTGGGCCGGCTTGGATCGGGATCGGGGAAGGATCAGGTGGATCATGTTGGGTCTGTTCAGGTTTCTGTGCTGGACTTCTGCGTTTTCATACCTAAACTTCTTCTTTTCTTTCGCTGCAATATAATGCAGCAAGTCCTTTGTATCAGAATCCGTTACTAGATTTCTTCTGCAATTTTTTGTTGTAGCTAGTGTGTAACCGTGGAGCTGGACTTCAGTAGATGCTGGACTTCTTTCTAATTAATGGTTGAACTTCCAGTTTTCCACATTGCATTCCATATTTCGCAAGGCAAAGGTGCATCGTGCTATATATTTTTTTCTTTTCTTTTTATAATTTTAGTTCCTGAGATGTTATTTTTAGAGTTTGTCTCGTGGGCAATCATGGGATTAGTCCAAGTATGCATGAACCTTTTTTGCAGATGATCTAAGGATCGTTGTACAAGTTGGACTTCTGTACTGTTCATACCCGAACTTCTGTTTTTCCTTCTTTTGCAATGTAATGGATCAAGCCCCTCTGTATTTCTTTCTGTTTTTATGTTATTTTTCGTACTTTTGCATTGCTTTGGATTTTTTTTGATAGTCCCATGAGCAACCGTGTAATTTTCGTACGGATATGCATATATTTCTTATTTTTTCTAGTATGTTTTCGTACTTATAGTAGTTGTTGGCCTTCAGTGAATAACTCTCCTGAAATTTTGTATGCTAATCATTTTATAATGTTAATTTTGAGGTTTTGACAAAAACCCGAACTTCTCTATCTTTTCTATTTGAACTTCTTTTAAAATATAATTATGTTTTGTTATTTTAAGATTTAAATAGTTGTAGACATTGAAATAGGCATTGGGGCTATTGACAAATGCGGTAGCGCGAGGCCGAGCAGAGGGGGGGAGGGGGGGTCGGGACCCGCCCTCCCCTCCCCCTGCGAGGCCGAGATAGGAATGAGCCGGAGCAGGCGACGACGCAGCGTGCCGCGTCGTCGCATGCGGAGGCGAGTCCGTCACATCCGTGACCCCACTATCTATCTTAGGGTTTTTAAGGTTTAGGGTGGGTGCGGTGGGGGGTGGAAACAGAATAACCGCATTGCGTCTTGTCAAATCCTAGCGCGCAGCAATGTGGTAGCGCGAGCCCGAGCAGGGGGGCAGGAGTGGTCGGGACCCCCCCCTTCCCCTGCAAGGCCGAGACAGGAACGAGCCGGAGCAGGCGACGACGCGGCGTGTCGCGTCATCTCATGCGGAGGCGGGTCCATCACATCCGTGACCCCACTATCTATCTTAGGGTTTTTAGGGTTTAGGGTGCGTGCGGTGGGGGGTGGAAACAGAATAACCACATTGTGTCCTGTCAAATCCTAGCGCGTAGCAATGCGGTAGCGCGAGGCCGAGCAGGGGGGAGGGGGTGGGGACCCCCCCCCCTCCCCTCCCCCTACGAGGCCGAGATAGGAACGAGCCGGAGCAGGCGACGACGCGGCGTGCCGCGGCATCGCATGCGGAGGCAAGTCCGTCACATCAGTGACCCCACTATCTATCTTAGGGTTTTTAGGGTTTAGGGTACGTGCGGTGGGGGGTGGAAACAGAATAACCGCATTGCGTCCTGTCAAATCCTAGCGCGCAGCAATGCGGTAGCGCGAGGCCAAGCAGGGGGGGGAGGGGGGAGGGACCCTCTGTCCCCTCCCCCTGCAAGGATGAGACAGGAATGAGCCGGAGCAGGCGACGACGTGGCGTGCCGCGTCGTCGCATGCGGAGGCGAGTCCGTCACATCCATGACCCCACTATCTATCTTAGGGTTTTTAGGGTTTAGGGTGCGTGCGGTGGGGGTGGAAATAGAATAACCGCATTGCATCCTGTCAAAGCCTAGGGCGCAGCAATGCGGTAGCGCGAGGCCGGGCAGGGGGAAGGGGGGAGGGACCCCCCCTCCCCTCCCCCTGCGAGGCCAAGACAGGAACGAGCCGGAGCAGGCGACGACACGGCGTGCCGCGTCGTCGCATGCGGAGGCGAGTCCGTCACATCCGTGACCCCACTATCTATCTTAGGGTTTTTAGGGTTTAGGGTGCGTGCGGTGGGGGGTGGAAACAGAATAAACGCATTGCGTCCTGTCAAATCCTAGCGCGCAACAATGCAGTATCGCGAGGCCGAGCGGGGGGGAGGGGGGGCGGGAACCCCCTCCCCTCCCCCTGCGAGGCCGAGACAGGAACGAGCCGGAGCAGGCGACGACGCGGTGTGCCGCGTCATCTCATGCGGAGGCGAGTCCGTCACATCCGTGACCCCACTATCTATCTTAGGGTTTTTAGGGTTTAGGGTGCGTGCGGTGGGGGGTGGAAACAGAATCACCGCACTGCATCCTGTCAAATCCTAGCACACAGCAATGCGGTAGCGTGAGGCCAAGCAGGAGGGGAGGGGGGTCGGGACCCCCCCTCCCCTCCCCCTGCGAGGCCGAGACGGGAACGAGCCGGAGCAGGCAACGACGCGGCGTGCCGCGTCGTCGCATGCGGAGGCGAGTCCGTCACATACGTGACCCCACTATCTATCTTAGGGTTTTTAGGGTTATATATGAACTTCATCTATTTTTGTACTTGAACTTCTTCTTTTTGTTTCTTTGTGGTTTATTTATTCTTGTTGCTTTACTTCTTTTATTAGAGTACTTGAACTTCCGTTCTTTATTTTTTGAACTTCTTTTCTCTTGTTTTTATGGGCATATTTATGTATGTATGTTTCTTCCTTTAGTAGTGTATTTTGCCATCTATTTTTTGGTTTTGAGGATATCAGCTTTGTTGTTTTTGTGATCTTATCTCATCATAATAGATGCATTCAAATGGTGCATTTATTTTATCTACACATGTACTTACTATTTTAGCTGCAAGTCCCACGACAGATACGCATTAACGGACCATCTCCCTCGCCACCACCTGTCAGAAATTTCCTCTCCCTCTGTCGCTCGCTCTCTCTTCCCTCTTCGACGCTCCGCTGCCTCCTTCAACTGCTACTCCCCACGATTTCTCCGCCCCTGTCCCGTGCGCTCGCGAGTGGAGTAACCGGCACACTCCCCCGCTCCTATTACTCCCCCACCCCGCGTTCTCCCTCCCCCAGCCCGCTCTCCTCTGCTCTGAAGCGAGGGTGGCAACTGCTTGCGTGTGGCGTTGTGGGGAGTGAAGAACCGCCGCAGATTCGTGCTTGGAGAGGTACAAACGATGCGCCCCGCCCCCTTCCCCCTAATGCTTGTATTCACTTTCGCCAGATCTGTGGAGGCCTGCCCTGTTTGCTCTGTTTGCTCTCGCGTCCGCCTCCTACCCCCTTTTTCTGATGGTTTGGTGGGACATTAGGTAGGGTTCTTGGGCGTGTGGTGGTTGGAATGCATTCCCCCGTGGCCAGATTTGTTTGTGATATGCTTTTGTGTGGATTTTCATTTCCCCTTTGTTGATTTTAGCAGTCAGGTGCATGTCAGAGAGGTTGTGGTGTGATTGTTAATGCTAGATCTGTTGTATCTAATGGCATTAGTGTTGTGGATTTGGAGGTCTAGATTATGTTTGGGACATTGTAGTTAGTTTCTGGATACGTTTTTTGTTGTGCTTGCCTATATGTGCTACTGTCATCTATTTCATACTTGTTGGTTCTAGTTGTTTGTAGTTGGTTCTAGTTGTTTGTAGTTGGTTCTAGTTGTTTGTAGTTGGTTCTAGTTGTTTGTAGTTGGTTCTAGTGTTTGATTCAGTTTCCTTTTTTGCATTTTGTTGTATGTTTTTGTAATTGCTAACTATATGGAATAAATCTTCTGTGTTTATAGGTTGTTCTATTGTTTGGGCATTCATCGAGGCGGTTGTGCTGCCATGGCATCAAAATCATCTCCGGGTATCTTAATGTAGTTGTATCTTTTTTTCTAAATAGTAGTTTTGTTATATGTGTCTGCCCATATCTTCATTTGGTATTTATGTTGGACTACCAGTCTTAGTAGTGTGAACTTCTAACAAGTTTTGTGTGTATGCATTGTTACACATAGTTTATGTGTGTGCCATTTCATGTTTAAAGTGTATATCTTTGTTTTTTGTTTTGTTGTTATCATCTTCATGGCATTGATATTTAGTTTGCCTGTGAAATACTATTCGTGGTCATGCTACGTATTTTTTATGTGCTATTTGCTTGGATCACGTAGTTTAATTTGGTTGATCTTCTGTTATGCATATTTTGTTTTACTGCTTTGTTATGTATCGTTGAACTTCTGGACATTCATGATGTATGTAGTAGCACCTCTGGTGTAGATTGTTTTTATGTTTAGTTTGTAGATTTTTTTGTTAGTTTTTTGTGTTTACTGCTTTGTTAGGTATTGTTGAACTTCTGGGTATTGGACATTGTTGTAAAAGTAGAAGTCCTTTTGGTGTAGGATTGCGGATTAGAACTCAGCTGCCTTTTTACTTGCATTTTTTGTAGTTGGTGATGAGTTGAATAGTTCTGAAAAAAATGCCTGCGATCAAGATGGAGCTTCAGAGGTTAATACTGATGCTCCAATATCTGATGCGGCTAAATCACCCATTATCCCTTTGACTGTGATTGCCGAGGTTGCTTCGAGCCTTGAGAATTTTTCAAGCCTTGAGGATCTTGCTTCTGCGGCTCTTGCTTCAACTAGTATGTGAAACGCCTTTTCTTTTCATTTTAAAGTTTTGAGCCATGTTTTTTTAGTTTGTTCATGTTGTTTGTTTTTGTTTTTGTTCCTGACTTTTTTTATTTTTTGCTTCGATTTTTTGTGTTCTTTTGCAGATGTGTCCACAGAGGAGGAAGCTTTGAATACCATCAATGATGTTTTATCTGATTTGGGTTTATCAGAAACCCCTGCTGCTGCTGAGGAGGAGGCTCCGTCAGTCAAAGGTTGTGATCCCGTTCAGGATCCTTTGTGCTCTCTTCAGATGTCAGAGACGCAGTCGCAGTCTGTTGATGGCACTAAACCTGTCACGCAACCCGAGGATGTGCCTCTTCAGCTTCTCCTGGAGGACCAACATAAGAGGAAGAAGCAAGAACATTTTGACAAGAATAGGGCGGCCCGCCTTGCGAAATGTTCTGATGTTCCTGGATCTGTTCATGCGGCTGAGCTCACTGTTGAGGAAGACGTGCCAGGTGGTAGTGATGACACTGTTGTCCCTGTTAAGAAGAAAATCAAGAATACTGCTGCGAGGAAGCTAGTACTTGGTGCAGTTACTCCTCGGAAGAGCCCACATGTTTCAAGGCCTGTAGAAGTTGTTGAAGATGAAGGGTTAGGCCTTGGTGGTACGCCATGCCATAGTCCTCGCGTGCTTGCCACTGCCGCGCCTACACCTTCTCCGCTTGGTGCTGGTGCATCTGTTAAGGGGAAGAAATGTGGCGTGAAGCGCAAGGTTCCACCTGCAAAGGTCAACAAGGGTGCGAAGAAGCGTTCTCGTGTTAATCCAGAAGACAAGGATGATGCTGATTTCAATGCTGATGATGAGGAAGACGTCGATGATGACGCTGCCGCTACTCAGGTATGAATGTCTCATGTTTACTGTTTTTTAGAGCATTTGTCATTATTGCTGTAGTTTTATTGTTTTTAGCACTTCCTTGGCGTACATAGCTGACCTTCTGCTCCATTTCCGTATAGACGAATAAATTAGCCGACGTGCTTTTGCTTTTATGGTATTACTGCCTTTGTGTACATAGTTGAACTTCTGGGTATATACATGAATAAATTAGCTTAACTTGTTGGTATACATGTTTGATTACTGCCTTAGTGTATATGGTTGAACTTCTGCTTTTTAAATGTCCAACATTTTTGAAAGCATGTTAACTAGTGTTCATACATGGTTGAACTGCCTATGTAGACATAGTTGGACTTCTGAGATACATGTTTGATTACTGCCTTGTTGTACATGGTTGAACTTCTGCTATGTAAATTTCCAACATTTTGTTAGCATGTTAACTTCTCGTCATACATGGCTGTACTGCCTATTTAGACATAGGTGGACTTCTGAGATACAAGTTTGATTACTGCCTTGTTGTACATGGTTGAACTTCTGCTATGTAAATTTCCAACATTTTGTTAGCATGTTAACTTCTGGTCATACATGGCTGTACTGCCTATTTAGACATAGGTGGACTTCTGAAATGTACTGAGTGTGTAATTTTGTAGGCACTAGTGGAATTTTGGTGTTGCTTGTGTATCACATTGTGTATCTCATTTTTTCCAGTATCAGCTTGTGGAGCGGCCTGAGAGGAGGAAGAGAGGATGCAAAGCGCCCGAAGAAGGTGGCCAAGGAGGAGGTGAGGCAAAATGTTTTAACAAGACGGTTCGCTGCTCACTAGGAGAGGTGAAGACGTGTGCGAAAATGCTACAGCCTAGGCACAAGACGAGGGTTATCGAGGCTGGTTTTGGTTGTGTGTTTGACCTGAAGGTTGATTCCAACATTTCTCGTCCTTTGATGGGCAACATCTACATGAGGATTGACCCTGCAACCATGGTTCTGGACATGGGTGAGGCGAACAAGGTTCTGCGTATTACAAGTGATGCTATTCACCATCTGTTTGGATTCCCTCAAGGTAATCGTACCCTCCTAGGCCTTCGAGTGATGGGTTTGATGACGCTGTTATGAGGTTGAAGGGCAAGCTTGGGTACGCTAGGAGTGACGACATCAAGACAAAGGATCTGCGGAATATCCTCGCAGATCTTGTGAAGGATGAGACGAAGGATGATCTTGCTCTGCAGGTGTTTTACCTGATTGTTTTCATGAAGGTGGTTATCCCTGGAACGTCTACACGAGTGTCCAGGGAGGCAGAAATGGCTCAGAATCTTGTGTTTGAGGATATGGCAGATATGTACTACTGCCAGTTGGTTGCTGATGACCTTAGAAGTGCTGTTATTAGGTATCAGCAAGGTACTAGCAGAGGAAAAGCTGTCACAGGCTGTGCCATCGCGCCGCTTCTTATGTACCTGGACTGCCTTATCATTGGCAAGACGCCTAATGTTGACTTGAGGACGACTCGCATCAATTACATGGATCAGGCCAAGCTTCTTGAGCTCGCTGCGGCTGACTTGGTCAGGAAAGGTGATGACGACCCAGCCAACTGGGTGTTTGGGGGACTACCTGTGAGTGTTTCTTCTTTTCTCTGTAGTTAGTCCTGCCTTTTGTGTGCATGCTTGAACTTCCGCTATGTACATAGATGACCTTCTGGTTCATATAGACGAGGGTAAATTAGCTGAACTGCTTGGCTTATATGGTATTACTGCCTTTGTGTACATATGTGAACTTCTGGATATATTCATATGAAATAACCTAAACTTTGTTGTTGCACATGCATGGTTGAACTTCTGCTATGTAAATTTCTAACATTTTTGAAAGAATGTTAACTTCTGGTCATACGTTGTTGTACTGCCCATGTAGACATAGTTGGACTTCTGAAATGTACTGCGTGTGTAGGCATTATTGGGATTTTTGGTGTAGTTTGTGTATCTGATTGTTCTGCCTTTTTTTTCCTTGTCATTGTCTTTTTTTCAGTATCAGCTTGTGGTACTAACTTGAACTTCTGCTACTGTCTTCTGTATTTCTGCTTCCATGTTCTTTCATTTGTTCTGCGACGTGTTGATTTTTGTTTCCATATATGCAGTGGAAGACACAGGCTGAGGTTGTGTTCTTTAGGGTCATCGAACGCCCTATTCTTACTATGCCTCGTGCTGCTGTCCTAGGTAGTGGAAGTTCTCCGAGAATTGAATTCTCGTGGGATGTTAACACTGGTGCCCCCCCTATAGATCCAGGAGGTTCTTCTGCCCATGTGAGTGCTACAGGTGGCGTTTCTTCCGAGAGTTTGTTCGATGCTGCGAATATTTCCCTTTCTAGGATTGATGGACTTCTGGAAACTGTTTGTGGAGAGATGGCTCGTGTTCCGACAACGGTTGAGCGCCTTAGTCGCGTGGATGGTATTCTTCCTCCCGGCCACGGTTTTAATGCTGAGTATTCGAAGGAGCTTTTGTTGATTGAAGCTAAATATCTTGCCGAGCTTCGTCAGAGCACTTCCCACCTCCGGGCTAGTTTTGTGTTGTTCAAGGAAATGCAGGACGCCCGATGCAACCCTTTTGAAGATGAGGCGAGTGTTGTTGTGAGAGAGATTGAGAGGCAGGATCCCGTTCATTTGGGTCGTGAAGGAGGCCATGTGGAGCGTACCGAAGAGGTTTGTTTTATGTTGGCTTTTGATATTTCTTTTGCACTAGTGTTCATTGTTAGCTTTGAGTTATTACTGTTATGCAGTTATAGGGTGACCTTCTCTGCTTATAGGACATGAACTTCAAGTGCTTCAGCACCTAAACTTCTATGACTGGCCCTTTTTGTTCCTTTTTGTATCTTATGGTAGTTTGGTATGTTATCTGCTATGTTTACTGTATTTGGACTTCCATGATGTGTCAGTTGTGATAGCTGACCTTCTCTGATTATGTAAAGTGAACCTCTGATGATTAGGTATTTGTTTTCTACATGATTATTTTCTAGTCTTTTTTCTTTTTGGTACTAGTATTTTCCTAGGTGACCTTCTCTGTTTATAGGACATGAACTTCAAGTGCTTATGCACTTGAACTTCTATGACTTTTGATGACTTTCCCTTTTTGTCTTCTTTTGCATCTTAATGGTAGTTTGATATCTGGTCTACTATGTTTACTGTATTTGGACTTCCATTATGCGCCAGTTGTGATACCTGACCTTCTCTGATTATGTAACGTGAACTTTTTGCTGATTAGGTATCTATTTTGTACATGATTATTTTTCTAGGCTGTTGATGATGGTGCTGGGGTTAGGGAGGATGTTTTACCTATGCATGAAGATGATCCTGTGCATGAAGCTTCCCCTGTGCATGATCCTTGCCCCTATAGTGATGTATTAGTTGATGAGGTTCATGGCAGTGAAAATAAGGTACCATTTTTTCTTGTCCATTTGTCTTGTTGCCCCTGAGACAGACTTGCTGCCCCTGTGCATGAGGTTCAGTCAGCCCTTTGTAATGAATTTTTGTTTCTTTTTGGAGTAGCAGAATGATGATGTTAGTGTTGCTCCAGAGAAGGCTGCAGACATGTCCATCTCAGGCACCGGCTGCTCTGACGGGGTGGTCCTGACTGAACCTCAGTCGTCTGTTGGCGCTGAGGTTTCTGATGCTGAGCAGGGCATGACAACTGGAGACATTATTTTGGAGAAAGATCATGTTGAGTCTGCTATACAAACTGGTGGTAGTACTATTGCAAGCTTGGAGAAGTATTCTGCAGCAGAGCCATCAGTTGATGTTGATGTTGTACAAACTGGTGGTAGTACTGCTGCAAGCCCGGAGAAGTCTGTTGTAGCAGAGCCATCAGTTGATGTTGATGCTGCATAGGCACAACCAAATGTTTTTCTTGTTCCAGATTCTCCGGTTGCTACAGCTGCTGCTGGTGTCCTTCCCGACGATGCTGCAATGTCTACTAAAGACGACGATGAAGATACAGAAAGCGATAGCTATGGAGAGGAGGTTGATCATTCCATTGCTGCCAGTGGTCTAGACAAGGATCCATGAAGAGAGGAGCATTCTTGTCTCTTCTTTCCCAATCCCCTTCCCTCTTTGTTTTTTGGTTTTTAGTCCATGATATCCCCTGTGAACCGCCTCTGTGGTCTAAGTTGAACTTCTGGTTTTGTTGTTTGCCGTGTGGGTTGTAAAGAATGTTAAGTGAACCTGTTTTTCTATGTGGGTGGATGTTTGTAATGCATGTGTTGTGATGTCTATGATGCTGTGGTTTTATCCTTTCTGATGTAGCAGCTGAGATGTGCTTATGTTTTGAATGTTTGTGAATGAATGTTGGTCTTAATTGAAAACTGTCGTGAATCTATGTGTTTTGAGTGTTGCTGTTAATTGCTATTTTCTTTTTTGGTGAGCAGATAGCGACCTTGCTGTCATCCGAAAGAAGGTTGATGACTTTTATTACAGTGTAACTAGGCTTAGGACTAATCGTTCCAAGAGGTGAGTGCAGCTGCTCAATATTTACATCATCCATGTGCCCCCTGTGAATTGCCTGTGGTTTCTTACCTGAACTTCCCAACTCTATGTACATGAACTTCTTGTTTTTTACTTCTCTGGTGCTGAACTTCTGGCCTCTTTTGTACTGCCTTCCTGCGTTTCCTAATGCTGAACTTCTTTTACTTTCTGTTCGCTTGTTTTAGATCAATGATTATGTTCCAAAACAAGGAGTGTGAAGCTTCTGTTGAAGATGTTGCAATATCTTTTGGTCCTCGCGGAATGCTTCGGTCTAATGTGGCTGAGTGTGCAGGGCGGTGAAAGGCTGCGGGTTCTCCTCGACGATCCAGCACCACTCTGCCTCCACTCTTCCCATTTGTTGTGGAGCTCTCCCTCCAGATAGGCGTCCTTCTTGCCAGTTCTCGAGATCCAAGCGATTCCTCCGGCAAGGGGCTCTCCTCTCTCGACCCGGGGCATGAAGAAGTGGCGGAAGAGGGCTACGTTTGGGTGGACTCCAACAAAGTTTTCGCACAAATGTGCGAAAACTGCCATGGTCAGAACGGCGTTGGGGTGAAGTCAAGGAGGCGGAACCCGTAGGTGTTCATGATGTCGCAAAAGAATTCAGAGAAAGGCGGGCAGAGCCCGCAGTAGAAGAACAACGCGAAAAAGGGATACCCGTTCGGAGCCAGCCTCGAAGCAGTGGCCAGGAGTACCCTCGTGCGCGGATGCGCTCGCGTCTCCGTCGACCAGAAGAGGTAGTAGTACTCCCTCAGCTCTTTCGCACCGAGCTGAGGGGAGAAGAGGGCCCGCTCCTTCCGCAGCGCCGCGAGCCGCTGCGCCTCGGCCGACTTCACGCCCTTCCCCTTGTCGGCTTTTGGAGCCATGGCGGAGGTGGGGGGGGGAGATCGGCGGCGTTGGTGATGCTGGTGGCAATGGGGGGCGCAGCGCTGCTCTCCTTTGGCTTCGGGAAGAAGGGGGAGCGGCGGAGATTTGTGAGAATGGAGTAGCAACCGGCGAAGTGGGGAAACTCCCCCTGTTTCCCCTGCTTATAAAGAGGGAGGGGCGGACGTTTCGCCCTTCCGAATAAAGAAACCACCCACGATCTCTCCCACGATACCGCATTCAACGCGTGCCATTGGGGGAGGGCGCGGTGGATACGGAGTAAGATTCGGCGTTACCCGGGCCGCGCGTGCCCGTGCCGTGTTTTGGGCCTGGCCCAACAGCACTCGGCACCGTGTGTAGCCCAGGCTCGGGGGCTCCTGTCGGTGTACTAGAATAGGGGTACCCTAGTATCCCGAACTTGTGCACGGGCAGTTGCAGCACCCCGCGGCAAGGCTTGACGGGCGACCGCCAAGGTCCTCCATGGTTTCTTTGGAGCCATTCAAGAACAAAGTAATTAAGCTCAGGAGGCAAGGCCCCGGCAAGAGGAGCTTGCCAGGAAGGCCAATCAAGGCATTTCGAGGAACTTGCCGCGATGCGCCGCGCGTCCCGGCAAGGCCCGGTGAGCGACAAGCTTCCGGACCCGACAAGACAATAGTCGCGGCAAGGCGCTTGCCGCGGCAGGCTACCACTCTGTACCCACGCTCCAGCAAATCCACCAACGTGTCGCTCTGGGGGCCTTTCCAGGCGCGCGTGGCGAGAGGCTGTGCAGTCAGCGGTGCGCGGTAGCATGCGAAGCTGACAAGACTTCCATCGTGGCGAGTGGTGGCGCCCCTGACGGTCCCTTTTTACACTGTTTGGGCGATGCAGACGGGCATTTAATGCCTTTGTCCCCTGCCGTCAGGGTTAGGTAGGATGCACTGTGCAGGTGGTTGTACCAACCGCAACTTCTTTTCCATTTTTACCCTCGTCTGCGTTGCCACCTGTCGGTGACCCCTTGAGCATATAAAAGGAGGCCCATGCGCAACATAGAGGGGGTTCGAACCCAGAAAAGACACACGCTCGGTCTCGTTAGCAGCTAGAGTGTACTGTAGCATTCAGCGCTCCCGAGCAAGAACACAATACAATCAAACAAGAAGCAGTAGGAGTATTATCTCTCCGGAGAGCTCCGAAGCTGGGTAAACTGCCCGTGTGCTTCGCCTCGATCTGCTCTTCGTGCGACCTCCGCCCCCCGCCGAACCGAAAGGGGCTCGGTCCGCCGGCCCCATAGGTGTTCGTGGATCAGTTTCCCCGACATAAAGGGAGTTGAGATCCTGCATAGAGTCAAACTATGGAAAACAAGTGGCAAAATCACTTACCTCGTCAGCTGGACGCTATGAGCGGAATCCGCGATCTTCGGTAGAGGATGCGGGAGCCTCGGCGCCCTTGAATAGCACCTTCCAGACATCTTCGTACGTAGTGTCGAAGAGCCCGCTCAGAGTCTGGTGCTGCACCGGATCGAACTCCCACATGTTGAAGCCCCGTCGTTGGCACGGGAGAATCCGGCGGATGAGCATGACCTGGACTACGTTGACAAGCTTGAGCTTCTTGTCCACCAGCTTCTGGATACAGGCTTGGAGTCCGGTCAGCTCCTCCGAATCCCCCCAAATCCGGCCACTCTCTTTCCAGGAGGTGAGCCGTGTAGGGATGCCGGATCTGAATTCGGGGCCGCTGCCCAATCAGGGTCACGCGGCTCGGTGATGTAGAACCACCCCGATTGCCACCCCTTAATGGTTTCCACGAAAGTGCCCTAGCCACGTAACGTGGGACATCCTGCCCACCATGGCGCCTCTGCACTCCGCTTGCTGCCCTTCACAACCTTCGGCTTGACACTGAAGGTCTTGAGCCACAAGCCGAAGTGGGGCTGGATGCAGAGGAAGGCCTCGCACACGATGACAAACGCCGAGATGTTGAGGATGAAATTCGGGGCCAGATCATGGAAATCTAGGCCGTAGTAGAACATGAGCCCCCGGAAAAAGGGATGAAGTGGGAAGCCCAGTCCGCGGAGGAAATGGGGAAGAAATACTACCCTCTCATGGGGCCCGGGGGTGGGGATGAGCTCTCCCTCGTCGGGGAGCCAGTGTGTGATGCCGCTGGACAAATATCCGGCGTCGCGCAGCTTCTGGATCTGCCCCTCCGTGACGGAGGAGGCCATCCACTTGCCTCCCGCTCCGGACATAGTTGGAGAAGGTTGAGGTGAGAAGTGCGGAGTTGGGCGCTGGAGCTCGAGTTTGCGGAGATGGATAAGCCAAGGAGGAAGAAGGCGCAGGTAAAAGGGTTGGATCTTTATCCCCTTATATGGGCGGACAAAAACATGTGTCCCCACCAGCCTGGTAAAACTCGCTTATCTCCCAAGCATCACAATCAATGGCGCGGTTGGGTTACCCACGTCCGTATTGATGGGAATCCCGGAATAAGGGGAACACGATCTCTACTTCAACAAGACGTGCCAAGGAAACTCCTTCGCTAAATGCGCGGTGGAACAATAAAAACAATTTGAGTAAAGGCTTGGTAGTGGTATGACGTCACGCCACAAAATACGTCAGCAGATTGAACTTGTGTAATATTATTCTCTCTACGGTGGTACGTGGAATTTATTTTTGCAGAGCCGGACACTATCCTGATGTTCACAATCTTCTATAAATTATTCGAAGGAAGAACCCGCCTTGCAATGCCGAAGACAACATGCGCACCGGACCCGTCGTCATTGAAGCCTGGTTCAGGGGCTACTGAGGGAGTTCCGGACTAGGGGGTGTCCGGATAGGCGAACTATCATCATCGGCCGGACTCCAAGACTATGAAGATACAAGATTGAAGACTTCGTCCCGTGTCCGGATGGGACTTTCCTTGGCGTGGAAGGCAGGCTTGGCGATACGGATATGTAGATTTCCTACCATTGTAACCGACTCTGTGTAACCCTAGCCCTCTCCGGTGTCTATATAAACCGAATGGCCTTAGTCCATAGGACGAACAACAATCATACCATAGGCTAGCTTCTAGGGTTTAGCCTCCTTGATCTCGTGGTAGATCTACTCTTGTAACACACATCATCAATATTAATCGAGCAGGACGTAGGGTTTTACCTCCATCAAGAGGGCCCGAACTTGGGTAAAACATCGTGTCCCTTGTCTCCTGTTACCATCCGCCTAGATGCACAGTTCGGGACCCCCTACCCGAGATCCGCCGATTTTGACACCGACAGTAACCATGTCATCTTCATTAGTTGGACTACACATTGTGATGTTCCTGAACTTCAGTTTGTATTTTAATGGTGATGTTTTCTCTTCTTTTTTTTCTTTGACAGTGGATCCGTTGGAGTTGACCGATTACCACTACTCATTCCTCGGGTCACAGGAATACCAGCCTAGGGAGGAACCGATGAGTACAGCTCCGATAGAAGATGATAGACCTCGGACCCTCATTCCTTCCAAGTTGGGGGAGCAGGCTGGTGGTATTCGTGGTACTCCAAAAACCCCTTGCTACAGGAAGGCTGATGCAGTCGAAGCAGCCAAAGCAGAAGTGATTTCGTCTGATGATGATTTTGACAAGATTGCTTACCCGAAGAATGTTAAACATGCTGCTGGAACTGTTGCTGGTAGAGGTGGGAAGAATGCAGTGATGACCAGGAGGAAACCGACAGTTGAGTCTGGGAACATAACTACCTCCAAGCGAGCATCAAGAAGTATTCTGGGTGAGTTACCCTCATCTATCCGAGGCCCGGAAGTTGAAACAGTATGTGCTGAGTAAAGACGGTCTGGAGAAGTATTCTGGGTGAGTTACCCTCATCTGTCGTTCCCATGCCTTGGAGTTGTAGTGTCTGAACTTCTGTTGTTGTATTGTCTGAACTGCCATTGTTTTAGTATATGAACTTCTGTTTTATGTCTCCTCTTGCCTTTTGAGTTATAGTGTCTTGAATTTTGTTTTGTTGTTGTATCTGAACTTCTAATATATTTTTTACCATCCTTTTGTATTCTGCGGGACAAGCTATTGCATGTTTACCATCCCTGGGAATGTGATTGACCTCACAGGAAATTTCCTTTATAGGCTTTTCGGTGAAAGGCGGCAGATGGAAGGAGACATAATGCATTATCTCATAAATTTATCTCAATGTTTTAATTGTGTTTTGGTGAATGCATAGTACTGCCTGGAGTATGATTTCTTCTCCGCAACAGTTCCAAAGTTTGATGCAAAAAAATCTGCTGGTCTCCTCCCAATGTTTGTTCGCAAGGAAGAAGACCTTCTTAACGCAAAGCTGGTTAGTTTTTCATAACTCTTGCTTTTATTTTAATTTCACGTGCATCCTTTTGCTGAGTTTTTCAATAAGTTTTTGTTCATGCCGTTTCTTCAGTACATATGCTTTATAGTTTGTGTTCACCGGTCCTTTCATTCTTGGCAGGTTTTATTGATTCTATTCAAGCCAATTGGCACAATGGCGCGCTACAGTGTGTACGTGGTTAATAGATATCGTGGGAGCATTGACATCCTTGATTCACTTTCTTATGATAATATGCAAACGTCGCGATCGAGTTTCCGCGGGGGACTGCAAAAATATCGTGAGTGTTTCTTAGCCTGAACCTCCTTTCACATTCTCTTGTTTGACATGAAGTTTATTATGCCTTGTGTTTACAAAATATGTTGTTGTCTCTGTTTTGGTAATACTGCTTGAACTGACTATCATTTAGAAGTTGAACTTCTGCTATTTTTGTTTTAGTGGATCTTATGCAGGTGTCGCTTTTTATGTACCTGAACTTAACTGTTTTTGGTTAACATGTTTTTGACTTCATCTAATTTTGTTATTTCTGGCAGATGAAGAGATTTGTTGGGTTGCTCGAGGAGGTGTACGGCAAGGCTGCATACAAGGCGAGCAAGCAGCCTAACTGGGTGACTATTGCAAAGAGTCCGACTTTCATCGATGTTCCGAAGCAGAAGAATAATGGTTATGGTTTCTTTGCTGTGAAGTTCAGCTCTTCTTATGATGGCGATGAGATTGTTGAAGATTTTGGTGATGTGGAAGTATGTTCTGTCTTTGTTTTTGTCTCATCATCCTTTTGATTTTTCTTGTGTGTTTTTGCTGCGACGCTCCTGCTATGGTTTTAGATATGCGTTACTAAACCATCATTTTCTACTTTCTTTTGTTTGCAGGCTGCTGTAGATGAGTGGAAGGCTGAGTTCATGCACACTCTGGTTTTTAGCGAGAAGAATGAAGTCGTGCGTTCAGAGCTCCCTGAAGAGATCCAGTCCTTTGGCCCGTGAATTCGAAGCATTAGTTTCATTGTAGATTTGATTTCGTACAGATTTTTAGGTTTGATAATGATTGGAACAATTCCGTAAAGATTTGGGTGTAAGAATGTTTTTAGTGATTTGTGTATCTAGTATATGTGAAGCACTATTCCTTATGATATTGTGGACAAATGCATTTGGTGTGAAGAATGATTTGACTTTTGTGAATTTCAATGTGCTGCGTCATTTTTTAGTATCCATGTGTTGAATGTTTTTGCCCCAATAGATGTACCTAAACTTCTGCCTCAGTTTTAGTTGAACTGCTTGATTTATTTGGGGTTGTTTATTTTTGGGCCCCCAAAATACGATTGTAGACTTGAACTTCTGCTTTGAGAATGTGGCTGGGCTGCTGGTTTCAGATGGAGAGGATATTCTGTGTTGTGTAATGCATTGGTAATTTTCAACCCAACCAATATGTATGCTTTTGTGTACATTTGTTCTTTTGTGTTTTTTCAAGTGGGAATGTATTTCATATGTAAATTTGTGCAGAGATATTGTTGACATTTCTTTTATCTTTGTCGGCATTGTACATGAACTTTTGCACGTATGCAAGGAGAACTTCACGTTTGAACGCGTTGTCCTAGGCTTGCTAACCTTAGTTTATGCGGCGAAACTTTATTTTTTTAAGCATATTCTTTTCCTACATCGATTTTACATTCCAGAACTTCTTCTGTAAGCTGACATGAACTTCAATATTGTACGATTATTTACTGGTTGATCTTTTATGGAATACAACACGAGCACTTCCTGTCATAACATACCAGGACTTCTGCAGTAATATTACTTGAACTTCACAGCGTATGTTTTTCAATTTAACACTGCTTGCGCTTTCATGCAATACATCACCAGCACATCTCTTCCTCTCATAACATACCAGGACTTCTGCAGTAATATTACTTGAACTTCACAGTGTATGTTTTTCAATTTAACACTGCTTGCGCTTTCATGCAATACATCACCAGCACATCTCTTCCTCTCATAACATACCAGGGCTTCTGCAGTAATATTACTTGAACTTCACAGTGTATGTTTTTCAATTTAACACTGCTTGCACTTTCATGCAATACATCACCAGCACATCTCTTCCTCTCATAACATACCAGGACTTCTGCAGTAATATTACTTGAACTTCACAGTGTATGTTTTTCAATTTAACACTGCTTACGCTTTCATGCAATACATCACCAGCACATCTCTTCCTCTCATAACATACCAGGGCTTCTGCAGTAATATTACTTGAACTTCACAGTGTATGTTACCAGGGGATGATGACATAATGTTCTGCACATTGACATGACATAAGTCTGCATTGTGTTAATTGACCTATTCTAATTGTTCATCAGCCTTGCGCTCCTCCTAGGCTTTGGTGATAGAGGTTTTTGCTTGACATGTACCTCTTCCTCTTCATTGTCCTCTTCCTCTTCATCATCGTCTTCCTCTTCCTCTTCATCATCGCATTCCAATTCGTCTTCCTCTTCGTCTTCCTCTTCTTCGATGTTGTCTTCATCTTCGTCTTCCTCTTCATCTTCCACCGCCTTCTTGTTGGTGGCTCTAGGTCTTGTTTTCTGTTTCTTCTCTTGCATTTTTCTTGTCTTTTCAGCATCTGCGCGCTTCGGGCATGTTCTTGCATTATGTGGTTCATACTTCTTGCATATGCTACAAAGCCTACTGCTTGCTTTTTGTGGTGTGGTCCCTTCTTTTGTTCCATAAACTTGGTCTGTTGTTTCTAAACTTTGGGTTGCTGGACCTCCTCAGCATTGTTTCTTTCCAAGAGTGTTGGACAGGTCAGCTTGTTGTGTCCCGCAACCTGGTTGCACACACTGCATTTCCTGTGTCCAAGTGGCACTCCGTTCTCATCGCGCACGACGAATCTTCCTGCAGGTGGTGCCTTTATTTGAGCTCTCTTGTCATTCTTCTTTGCTGCAGTAATTTTCTTTCTACCCTTTGTTTCAGAATACAACGGCAATTTCATCGTCTCATGCTGTCGCTGCTCCATTGATTGGCCATCATCCTGCTTACATTGGTTTGCTTCAGCGGCGGTGTTGAGCATTTCAGCTGCATAATAATGAAGGTCATCTTCAATTTCAGCATCCTCTTCAGCCATCCTTTCGTCAGCATCCGCTTGATTTGCTGAATGTATTGCATCAAGCTCTTCCACAAGCCTCTTGAGAACATAGTATGCTCTGTCATATTGATGGTCACATCTCATCTCTTTCTTGTTAACCATCAAATTCAGCTGCAGCAAGATGTCTTCCTTCGATAGCCTTGAGCTGCCATCCAATGCGGTTGTGTTGTAGTCCCTTGTATCAAAAGTTGGTTTTGATCTTGCAGTCTTTGTGTACCGTTTGAGGATATACTTGTTTGGAAAATTGTCAGGCTTGAGGTAGTCAAGTATTTTCATGAAGTGAAGGCAGAACATGCCTGCATTTTTGTGATGAATGCAGAATACATAGTTTGAGAGCCAGCAATGAGTTTAATAAATTTTTATATGATACTACTAGTCTAGCTATTTAATGAGGTTGTTTTTTTGCTCACTTGTGTGTGTCTAGAGCTTGCATTCACACTCATATATTTCATTCTCTGGGTCAGCTACAACCTGGAATTCATGCTTTGACCAGGAAAATCTTTCTTCATCATCATGGCCAGGCTTGTTGTGGTAGTGCACAAGGTACTTAGTTGGATCTACTGTACGCTTTGCGTGGAATAGTATTGGCTTTCTCATCCTATTCCTCATCTCGGTGTACACGGCTCTCGTGTACTTGATGTACATGTCTTCCTTGTAGCCGTAAGTTGTTTTTGTCACAGGATTGGTCTGCACATGTCAAAAAGTGAGGTATTAGTCGAAGCAGAGTCATGGGTTTCATTTTTTTAAAATTTAAAGTGCACATGTTGAAGGTAAAACAGAACATGATGGGGGTGTTTTGTACTTGTCATCTTACCATGCTGGTCATTGTTTGCTCGTTCTCCTTCTACATCTGAGTTTGTATACAAGCATTGACCCGCCTAGCAAACTTGTGTAGGTTCTGGGTCCCCTTGACAAACCCTTTCTTTAGCACGTGGTTCATGCTCTCACTTCGCTGTGTGGAAGTCATTCTAGCACAGAAAATGTTCTTATAATATGCTGAAATCCACATCTTCGTATCACTCTAGAGCTGCATCATCATCTGGTTGTTCTCCAGTTTGTACTTGTGCACGAGTTTAGCCCATGCATCTTCAAACTCCGTTGGCATCAGCGGCCAGTTTAATATGGATGTGAACTCCTCTTTGAATGTTTTATACTTTTTGTACAACAACGCGAGGTATTCCCTGTACTTCTTCAAGATGTGCCAACGGCATAGCTTGTGGACAGTGTTTGGAAATGATTATGGTATAGCTTTCGCCATCGATGGGCATTGGTCTGTATGAATTAAAAAAATGAAACTAGCTTTCGCCATCGATGGGCATTGGTCTGCATGAATTAAAAAAAATGAAACTTCATTCTTTTTTTGTACTGATGGTGAACTTATGTTGTACAAGTACTTGAACTTCACATGCAGCAATATGACTATCTAAAAATGGCACATGTATTTTTTCTTACATCAATGGTCTTGAACTTCTGTGGTACCAGTGCTTGAACTTCACATGCAGCAGTGGGACTACCTAGTAGTGTCACACTCAAATTTTTCTCACAGTAGTGTTCTTGAACTTCTGTGGTACCAGTGCTTGAACTTCACATAAATAACTATATTTTTCTGAACATGTTACATGGTTTTTTCTTTTACATCTTCCTGTCCTTGAACTTCTATGATTCCTGTACTTGAACTTCACATTCATGACCAGTTTTTTTCTAAACATGTGACAGATAATTTTGTTTCTTCTACTATTAGTTGAACTTATGCGCTAACAGTGGTTGAACTGCTTGATGTTTATTATTTTCAGATAAAATGAAATATACCCAATACAGACCCATAGACTAAAAAGATGATGAAACTTGAGGAGTTTTTTTATTTGAACTCGCCTGTTACAATGCAAGTTGGGTGCTTGTTGTTCATGCACCATAGAAATGTATCGAACAACCACTTGAATGACTTTGCATCTTCGTCTCTTATCATGGCAACAACAAATATTGTTGACTGCAAGTGATGGTTTATTCCAACAAACACTCCCAGGGGCATATGAAATCTGTTGGTCTTGTAAGTCGTGTCGAATGTTACGCAATCGCTGAAGTCTTGATAGGCTCCTCGGCAGCTTGCATTGGACCAGAAAATGTTTTTAATTGACTTGTCCTTGTCCACTTGGATGTCATAGAAAAACTCATCATTTATCGCCTTCATGTCTTTGAAGAATGAAACAAGTTTCAATACATCATCCAAATCATCTTTCCTTGCATTCATGGCTTTCCTGCAAATCACATTCAAACATGCATTTGTTTATTTTTTGCTAGCAAAGGATTGTGAGTACTTACTGGTTTGAGTACTTACTGGTTTAGCAGGTCTCGTCCGGTCATGCTTAGGAAGTAGCTTGCATCTTCATTTTCAAATAACATGGACATGATTGTTGTGTGCTTGACATCATGGTACTGCAAGAGCTTTACGTACTCCAAAATAGTGGGGTCATAATTCTTGTGTGAGTGCAAAAACACCAGCATGTCATCAGTTTGCATGAGCTGGTGATTATGATTGTACTCAATGTCCACTGCCACGCATGTGCCATCCTCTTGCACCTTCACCCTCATTCTTGCATTGCAGCCCGTCCTCTGCGATGTTTTGTTTTGCTTCCTGCTGGCCTCTGAAACTGAAGATGTGTGTATCCCTTGGAAGGCGCAAACAAAATACTTGTGGTTGTCATTTCCACCCGTCTTCTTGATTCCAAAACTAGCGTGTCTGGCGTATCTTTTATAAAATTCCCTTGCTTTCTCTACATCTTTGAATCGCATCTTTAGTCTTGGTATTAGATAATCCGGTAGATCTGGCGTCTGGAGAAAAAGAAAAAAAATCCAAACAGCACCTTAAAATGCAGTTTATGAACTTGTTATTCTCGAGGGAGCAGAAAATTTGCAGATAATACAAGATGCGTATATAAATATTTTTTGTTTCACTTACATGCGTGTATGATCACAACTCCATCGGTGTCGGCTGCTGTCCTTCTGGGATGGGGCATGGAGGAGTAATCATAGCAGGATGCAGCAGTGGATCACGAGGAGGAAGGAGGGCTGAAGATGGCCTCTCTCTTGTTTGCGTCCTTTTTGCTTGAGGTGGTTGTGGAGGTATTGCGATCCTGGTCTTGGTTTGCTCTTTTGTTCTATGAAGCAATCCATCTACCTTTTGCCCTGTACAATTCTGACTTGTAGCATCAGCAGCAGGATCAAACGGTGATAGTGTGCAGATCACTCTCCTCCGTGTGTGTGTGTGTTGCTGTTGGATTTGTTCTGGGATCCGGTTTAGTTGCTTCGCTTTGGCATTGATGAGGCACACCAGGATAACCTCCAGAGTTACACGCAGGACTTGAGCTAACCCCCTTCTCCATCGGCGTGCTTGGGAGTCTGCTGGTGGATACAAAGAATCCGCGGGGGATTTCCGGCGTCACCCAATTAGGTGGAGGTGCAAACTTGTGCTGAGAGGGCTGTGACCCATCTTCTCGGGAGTATCCGTGTGTTTCGGGTGTCGTCCATTTCGGGTTGGTAATGTTGTTGGTGCGTTTGAGGTGTGACCCATTGAGAGGGTGGTGCAACGCGTACAGGCTTTGCATTGTGTACTTGCTGCTGGATTTGTCCTGGGATCCGGTTTAGTTGCTTCACTTTGGCATTGATGAGGCACACCAGGATAACCTCCAGAGTTACACGCAGGACTTGAGCTAACCCCCTTCTCCATCGGCGTGCTTGGGAGTCTGCTGGTGGATACAAAGAATCCGCGGGGGATTTCCGGCGTCACCCAATTAGGTGGAGGTGCAAACTTGTGCTGAGAGGGCTGTGACCCATCTTCTCGGGAGTATCCGTGTGTTTCGGGTGTCGTCCATTTCGGGTTGGTAATGTTGTTGGTGCGTTTGAGGTGTGACCCATTGAGAGGGTGGTGCAACGCGTACAGGCTTTGCATTGTGTACTTGCTGTTGGGAACTTCTAAGCTTCTTCATGCGTCTCTCGTCTTGCTGATATAAAAGGAAAAAAATGTCTGTTAGCACACAAGTTATATCTGCATATACCTTCATAACTGAACTTAGCATTATTCACAGACTGAAGTTCTCATTTAAAAGTGGTGAGAGACATCACACTATGCACTGAAGTGAGCATCTGCCAATGCCTTTGTACCTAAACTGAGCACCCTTCACAGAATGAACTTCACATCCTGTTTTTTAATTCTGCAATATTAGATTACTTATATGTACCTCAACTGAGCACTCTCCACAACCTGAACTTCTTGTTTTGCAAAGGGGAAATACTGTCTACAGTTAAAAAACCTGAATCTTCATGAGTTTGAATGGTTGGACTGCTAGTGCATACCAACCTGACCTTCATGTGATATCACATGCATGTTCTATTTTCCTTTTTTTGCACAGAACTAGATACATTCCAACCTGAACTCTAGCACACTTACTAGTTGAACTTCACATTGCTTTTCCACATGTGAATGCAGGCAAATTTTTAAAAAGCTTTTGTAGCCTGGACTGAGGCTAACACACTACCTGAACTTCACATGGCTGTAAGCATGGAGATTTTACAATGCTGTTTTTGTAGCCTGGACTGAGGCTCACACACTACCTGAACTTCACATGGCCGGCCAGGAGCTGGAGACGGAGGGGAGGCGGCGGACCCGGTCGGCCAGGAGCTGGGGAAGGAGGGGAGGCGGCGGATCCGGTCGGCCAGGAGCTGGGGAAGGAGGGGAGCGGCGGATCCCGTGAAGATCGGCGGCGAGGAGGGGAGAAGGTCGTGGATCGAGGGGAGGAGCGGCGAGGAGGGGGGTGGGTCGGCTCGGGATCAGGGGATCAGGTGGATTCTGTCGGGGCAGCTCGGGATCAGGGAATCGGGTGGTCGGGCCGGGCAGTTCAGGGAAGTTCGGGAGGGGTCCATCGGGCCCTATATAGGGGCTTCCGTGATCCAAATAACTATTCTAATCCTGGGATTAGAATAGTGTTGTCCTATATATATATATATATATATATATATATATATATATATATATAAAGCTTGCATTTAACATCCAAATAATGCATACCTGATTTGAGTTAGACTCTAGTCTTGACTATTTTATGTAGGTGGCAATTGACAAGTTGAGTTTTAGTCTAGCTCATCTGAAGTTTCTCTGTATGCAGGAGGGCGAGGTGGAGGAGCTTGAGAAGGGCGTGGAGCCTGCGTGGGAGCGCTTGGTCCACCCGCTCGAGCGCATCATCAACAGGTTGAACGTCATACACCACATCAAGTCCGTCAAGGACTCACCCGACCTCCGTGCCACCGTCGGGGATGTCCAGGTAGTCTCTTCTTCTGTCACGCCGCCTGTGATCAGGATGAACAAAGCCGTTGATTGGTTAGCGCATTATCATATGATGATGTTGTCTCTGTATTTCTTCTTACTCCATGAATTAATCCTGATGAATGCTGCTTGTTTTGCACAGGCTGACAAGGACACTGACGAGGTCTATGCACAGATGACTCTGCAACCAGTAAGCTATGTAAGTACTGTAAAAAACGGAGCTTGGTGAAGATATTCAGAACATGCTGAACTGCATTTTCTCTACAGTGTTGACTGAAAGTGTAAAACTGTCGCAACTGAATAGTGAAACTTAGTGCACTCCAAGTCTGCAACCGCCTAAACCGACGCTCTATATGGTCTGCTGTTATTTTACTCGAGTGGATCTAGATTCGAGTACAGTCCACCATGTTGCTCTTGTTGTCACTCCACGCGCTCTTATCCTAGCGTACTACTAGCTAGAGCACACTGCCGCTCCTCTTCGTGCATGCAACATAATCTGAAATTCATTCAGTTCCACTGTGCGTAAACACTATAGTGTACAACTATCAACTTGTTTCACTATTCAGTTTGTCACCCATTCAGCTTACTTACTGGGGCATCTTTCTTGTAAGAGTTTACTTGATAATACAATATGTTAGAAGAAACTACCATGTCTCTGGAATGGATCATCAATCACTCTTTATACACTTGCAACTCAGTTTCTTTCATATAAGTTCTGCTGCCTTTCTTTAGGTTGAGCTACTGCCCTGTTAATTGCTTTAATAAATATTATCATTTGCCAGTTTGATCTGTGTTGGGAACTACGACCAGTAAGTTTTGTTTGCCAATTAGCTTTTTGTGTGCATGCTCTTAATCCCCATAGCACTAAGATAGGACCTTACTGAGCCTCACATTACTAATTTATGAATTAAACATTATTATTTCTGTCCTCAATAAGTCGTGGCACTATGTTCTCTTTTTTGTTCAGTTAGCTCTGTCAAATATAATCAACCCGCCTATGTTCCATTTTGCTATTTGTACTTAGGTAGAAAAAGCTAAAATTTGTACATGTGACTGACTCTCCCATGTAACTGCCTATGTCAAATATAATCATCAAGCTCTTCACACAGTTTGCCCTTGAATAACTCGTGCTGGACTCTGGCTTATGCAAAATCTCGATTAATTTGTTTGTTGTGTTTGTTTGTGTGCCTGTTCGAGCGGCTACTATGTCTTGGAAGTTGCTTAGAGCTGGAGGAGTGGATGCATGCAGAGGTGGATAGAACGACAACTGCGGAGTAGAAGTTTGATAATCTCTAGAGTCAAGAGGTAAAGGTTTATTTTGTGTGTGTTTATACAATTAGGTTCTGGTTCTTACTGTTCTTGTTCTGGTATGTGAGGTGAACAAAAGTCAAAAGTCATGCATTTGACCAGATTTATCTTGTTCTTCTTCTGGTCGATCGTGAGGAGGTTCTTACTGTTTGCTGACTCTGTTCTGTTTTCATGGTGATACAACCTGGTTATGAGGAAAATGCCTCACCATAACATGGATGGAACTGACGGGAGGTGGATCCCCGCTCATCGACGCCAACCTCATCCATATCATCGTTGACGCCATCATTAACTAGTACTAGCCTATGTAGTCCCTTCCCTCACTCCATGAAATAGATGTTGTCAGTTGAAGGGATGAGAGTGGCAGTAGGATAGTGTTTTTGTTCATGCGTTGTGGTGGGATTATTGCACTATTTGCTTGCTGCTGTACCATTGTACCTACAGGTTATTAGTATTGTTGATCCTGACCATGAGCTTGAATGGTCTAGTAGTAGAAGAGAATCAGTTTAATTTGTAGCAGTCATGTCACATATTTTTTCCCTATGGCATGGTACAATTATAATTGGAATGGTAGCCACTTAACATGTTAGAATGTACTGATTATTTGGGTTAATTACTGGTCTGTATTAGGGGTACAAGTTTGTTACTTTCTATCTAGGTTTATTAGTTTCTATCTGAGTTTTCCTGTTGTTGTTTACCGTCAGGTATCTTAGTCTTGATATAACTCTACAGTTTACTTGAATCTGCACTTCTTTTCAAAAGTATATGCCAAGTGTGTGTGTGTCCAGTGAGCAAATCTGTAGTAATTAGCGAGTATACTATCTCCTTTCTTTTAGTGGCTATTTTCTGCCCTGTTCTCTTTTGACATATAGTTTGTTCTCTTTGAATGTGCAGATAGTATGCTATCCTGGTGATATTTTTTCGTTGCTAGGATCATTTGAACCTGGATGTCCTGTGTTATGTGATCTGAGCCATATGGCATATTGTAAACTTTTTATTATTGTTTTTATGTATGATGTCATGAAGATGCACGTTTGGAATGCTGCTTTGACAACAAAATTGTATTCCTGTGTACATCCTTCTTTGACAGCAAAATTATGAAAAATTCTCAACAATATATGGGTTAAATATCTGTTTTCCAATTTTCTATGCTTAAAGTTGTACCGCGCCTAAGAAGGCTACAGCCTAACTGATGATGTTGTTGTGGAATTGTTTATATTATTTTAAATAACGAAAATAATAATAATTCTGCCATAACTTATAAAAAACAAAATGAAAAGGCCAGCAAAACACAAAATGAAAAGGCCAACAAAAAAATTACTAGAAAAAGTAAAGGGCTCAAAAAAGAAAAGGGCTATAAAATTGGGCTTGGCCCATTTAGTTGACCATGAAAAAACATACGTTTGTTGATTTAGTGGGCTCGGCCCATCTAAAACACCTAATCGGACCGGGCTGAATCTTGTTAGTGACCTTTTGAATTGGTCGTAATTATGCCACATCAGATTGCCACATCAGATCCAACGTGGCCTGGGCAGACAACCAGTGACCAAAACAAAAGGTCATGGGTTCAATGACCTTCTATTTTGGTCGTAAACGTCTATGACCTTCTCACAAAGAAGGTCATTAATTTCAATTTACGACTGCCAACTTTTGACCTTCTGTTTTTGGTCACAAAAAGGTCGCAAATGAAAAACAATGACCATTCAGTGACCAATAGTCAAGGTCACAAGTTGACATATTTCTTGTAGTGTGTGTAGCGGCAGCGCTGGTTTAGCAGCAGTGTTTGCTTCAGTGATGCTCCACAGATAATTAGCAGTAGTGCTGGTCCGAGGAGCGCTACTGCTACAACTTAGCTGTAACGCGTTAGTAGTAGCGCTGGCCCCAGCCCTACTACTATAGGTATTTCTAGTGCTGCTAGTTGGCTTTCTCCTAGTAGTGATCACGTCCAAGATTAGTAGACCGAAACAATTCTGCATCTACTACTATTACTCCACACATCGACCGCTATCCAGCATGCATCTAGTGTATTAAGTTCAGGGAGAAACGAAGTAATGCAATAAGAATGATGACATGATGTAGACAAGATCTATTCATGTAGGATTAGACCCCATCTTTTTATCCTTTATGGCAACGATACATGCGTGTCACTTGTCCTTCCGTCACTAAGATTGAGCACTGCAAGATCGAACCCATCACAAAGCACCTCTTCCCATTGCAAGAAAAATCAATCTAGTTGTCCAAACCAAACCAAAGTTTCGGAGAAGAAATATGAGACTATAATAATCATGCATATAAGAGATCAAAGAAGACTTGAATAATATTCATAGATAGATCTAATCATAAACTCACAATTCATCGGATCCCAACAAACAGATCGCAAAAAGTCATTACACCAAATAGATCTCCAAGAACATCAAGGAGAACTCTGTATTGAGAATCAAAAAGAGAGAAGAAGTCATCGAGATACTGCTTACGGACCCGTAGGTCTGTGGTAAACTACTCATGCATCATCAGAGGAGCACCAATGAGGATGATGAACCCCTCCATGATCGTGTTCCCCTTTGGCAAGGTGCCGGAATAGGAATCTAAATTGGACCTCGTGGTTCGGGAACTTGCGGTGGCTGGAATTATTTTTCGTCAATTACCCTATGGTTTCTGGAATATTTGGGTTTATATACAACTGAGAGGTGGTGGAGTGGGGAGCTGTGGGCCCCACTACCCACCAGGGCGGGCCAGGGGCCTCTGGCGTGCCCTGGTGCCTTGTGGGCCCCACGGGCCTCCCCTCAGGTTCTTCCTTGGCTCCCAAGTTGTCTTCTGGGCAGAAAAAAATCTACAAAAAATCATGGTATTTGGACTTCTCTTGGTACTGATATTCTGCAAAGTAAAAAACAAGCAAAAAATAGCAACTCACTGGGCACTATGTCAATAGGTTAGTCCTAAAAAATATTATAAAGTTGCTATAAAATGAATATAAAACATCCAAGAATGATAATGTAACAGAATGGAACAATCAAAAATTATAGATACGTTGGAGAAATATTAGCATCCCCAAGCTTAATTCCTGCTCGTCCTTGAGTAGGTAAATGATAAAAATAGAATTTTTGATGTGGAATGCTACCTAACATGTACATCACATATTCTTTCTTTTTGTACAATGGACATTTGGACTTTTAGATGATTCAAAGCAATAGTCTATATTCGACATGAAGATTTCAATACTCAAGCATATCAACAAGAAACCATGTCTTCCAAAATATCAACACTAAAGAAAGTTATCCCTAGCCCATCATGGTCAATCATTGATCCATTCATGAAACACACTCGAATATTTGCTACATTCAATGTAGAAGTATGATCATAGTGCTCCCTAGTTGGTGCTATATAAGAGAAGGTGGAGACTCAAATAAAAAATGAATAAAGTAAATAGATAGGCCCTTCACAGAGGGAAGCAGAGATTTGTAGAGGTGCCAGAGCTCAAAGCTTAAATTGAGAGATAAAAATATTTTGAGAGGCATACTTTTACCGTCAACGAAAACGACTGAGTAATTCCCAATACTTTCCATGCTCGATACATCATAGGTGGTTCCCAAACATAAAATAAAGTTTATTCCTTTTTGCACCATTCTTTCACAATCCATGGCTAGTCGTATCCACGGGTGCCTTCCATACCAACACTTCCCAAGGACAAGTGAATAAACACTCATCTTGGGACTAGGCATAAAGTAAATTTCTTTTTCATTTCGGGACTGGGCATCCCCATTACCGCCACACTCTCATGCAAACAGTCATCTTGAGAATAACACAGCTAGCATGGGAAAATATTGGCCACCCCCTTCCGCTTCATGAGCAGTACGGGCACACAAAAACATACAAATTTACTTGGAACGGCACGGAAATACTACATATAGGTAGGTATGGTGGACTCATATGGCACAACTTGGTTTAAGGATTTTGGATGCACGAGTAGTATTTCTACTTAGTACAAGGAAAGGCTAGCAAATAGATTGAGAAGCAACCAACCAAGAAACAAAAATTCTCATAAACAAGCATTAAGCATAACTAACAACGAATAATGCACCACAAGTAGGATTTAATTTCATTGCATAATTATTGACTTTCATGCTTTCATAGGGATTCACAAACCTTAACACCAATATTCTTACTAAAGCATAATTACTCACAAACATGAGTCACATATTACTATCATCATATCTCAAAACTATTACAAAGAATCAAGTTTATAATATCCAATGATCTTCATGAAAGTTCTTCATGAAAGTTTTTATTATATCCCTCTTGGATATCTGTCACTTTGGGACTAATTCAATGTATTACTATTGCTTATAACAAGCTAACAAATTTAAGTGTAGAACATGAGCATAAATATTTTTTTCAAATCCCAAAATAATATAAGTGAAGTATGAGAGTATTTCTTCAAAAAAATACTAACTCCTGAATTAAACTAAGTGAAGAATTAGAGTATTTCTTCAAAAATTAAAGCACCACCGTGCTCAAAAACATATAAGTGAAGCACTAGAGCAATTCCATAGCTCAAAAGATTTAAGTGAAGCACATAGAGCAATTGTAACAAATCATAGCATCATTATGGCTCTCAAATAGGTGAGTCCAGAAGGATGATTGTGACAAACTAAAAAGGAAAACAAGCAAAAACGTAAATAATACAAGACGCTCCAAGCAAAACTCATGATATGTGATGAATAAAAATATAGCTCCAAGTAAAATTACTGATGGTTATTAGAAGAAAGAGGGGATGCCTTCCGGGGAATCCCCAAGCTTAGTTGCTTGGTACTCCTTGAACATTACCTTGGGGTTCCATTGGGCATCCCCAAGCTTAGTCTCTTTTCACTCCTTATTCCTTCGCCCATCATGATCTCACCCAAAAGTTGAAAACTTCAATCACAAAAAACTCAACAAAACCTTTGTGAGACTCGTTAGTATAATAAAGCAAATTACCACTTTAAGTATTGCTGCAAACCCATTCATATTTTATTATGGCATTATACATACTGTATTCTAACTTTACCATGGATTATTACCCCCCCCCCTGATACAATCCATAGATTCATTAAAATAAGCACACAATGCAACAAAAACAGAACAGTCTGTGGTAATCTAGACTTTGACCATTCTTCTGTAACTCCAAAAATTCTGAAAAATTAGGACAACATAGGAAATTTTCAAATCAATCTTGTGTACAAAATTCAGAATTTTATCGCGCTTCTATTAGTTTTAACAATTCTGCTACTAGGCGCAAAAGTTTATGATTTCCAACAAGATCAAATCAACTACCACCCAACAAGATCCTAAAGGCTTTACTTGGAACAAACATTGATTAAAACATAAATACACAATCATAACAGTAGCACAATTGTGCAAACACTCAAGAATAGAAGGAAAAGAGAAAATAAATTTTATTCATTGGGTTGCCTCCCAACAAGCACTATCATTTTATGCCCCTAGTTAGGCATTGATAATTTTAATGATGCTCACATGAAAGAATTGAAGCACAAATAAAGCATCATAAAGCATGTGCAAAACAAGGTTAAGTCTAACATACTTCCTATGCATAGGCATTTTATAAGTGAACAAATTATCAAGACATGAAATAGCTAGCATATGCAAGCAAGAAGAAAGAAACAATAGCAATCTCATCATAACGAGATGTAATTTAGTAACATGAAAATTTCTACAACAATATTTTCCTTTATCATAATAATTACATGTATGATCATAATCAAATTCAATAATATAGCTTTTATATAAAATTTTCTCTTCATGATCCACATGCGTAAAAGTTTTGTAATCTTCCAAGATAGTGGGATTAGCATGAACTAAAGTCATGACCTGTCCAAACCCACTTTTAACATTATCGCAAGCATATTCATCATGAGGTTTAAATAAATTTTCAAGATCATAAGAATCATTATCACCTCAATCATGATCATTGCAATAAGTAGTGGACATAGCAATATTAGCATCCCCAAGCTTATAGTTTTGCATATTATTAGCACAATGGACATTAATAGAATTTATAATAACATCATTGCAATCATGCTTTTCATCCAAGGAGCTATCATGAATCACTTTATAAATTTCTTCTTTTAATACTTCATCACAAATTTTCAGATTCACGAATCTCAAGCAAAACTTCATAAAGATAATCTAGTGAACTCAATTCACTAGAAATTGGTTCATCATAATTGGATCTTTTGAAAAGATTAGCAAGTGGATGAGGATCCATATCAATATATTTTTAGCAAGCGAAGATGCAAGCAAATAGAAGACACATGGCAACACAAACAAACAAAAGATCGAGCGAGAAAAAGCCAAACGAAAAAGAAGGCAAATAAAAAGGCAAATATTTTTGTGTTTTCATGAAAACATTTTAGAAGTGGGGGAGATGAAAATGGGAGGCAAATGGAAAATAATGTAAATGGCAAGGAGATGAGATTTGGGATTGGGTAACTGAGAGACGTTCATGATGTCTCCCCGGCAACAACGCCAGAAATTCTTCCTGATTGCTTGTATATGCGTTGGTATTTACCCAAAGAGGAGATGATGATGAAGCACAGTGATAACCCACAAGTATAGGGGATCATTTGTAGCCTTTTTCGATAAGTAAGAGTGTCGAACCAAAAGAGGAGCTAAAGGTAGAACAAATATTCCCTCAAGTTCTCTTGTGGTATTTCCTCGACATATGCCAAGGGATGGCTTATCATGTGTGGGGACAGGAGTGCATTGTCGGGCTCTAGAAGCAGGAGTAGGCAAGACCTCAAATGACGCCGGGCCTTACCCAGGTTCAGGGCTCTCCGTGGAGATAACACCCCTAATCCTGCTCTGTAGGGTCTCCGCATCACTATGATCAAATAACGTAGCTATAAGGGTGCTCCTTTAGCTGTTTCGGCTAGAGGAGGAAGAAGGCAAGCTAGCTCTACTTCTCTCTAGCTATGTGGGTGTGTGTTGGCTAGAATGGTGAACCCTTTGCATGGGTGAGCCTGGGGGTTTATATAGGTCTACCCTGGGGGTACAATGGTAATCCGGTTGGTTGTAGGACCCGGCCGTAGGTGTCTCTAGGCTCCGGCCTCTCCGCCGACAGCTGGGGCCCACCGCCTGGTAGGCCCCGCTGACTGCCATGAACTCGGACGATAGGTAGGGCCCGCCGCCTACGGGCCATGAGGACTATGCCGCACTGTAGCCTTCCCTTTGATGATGGTAGCTTGGTCAGGGGGCGTATGGCTACAGTACCGCCACCTGGCAGGTGATCACTGTAGCCACACCACGTCACTTCTGGTTAATGGCACACAGACTCCAAGGGGAGGGACGCCGCCTGCTAGGAGTCGGCCTCCCCCTGTGTCCGCCTGCTCTGGTCTTGCCGCCTTCTAGTGATACGGACAGGTGGGGCCCACCATCTGCAGGGTACATCGACCGCACGTCGTGGGAGCATGGCCCTATCTGACGTAGGCGACGTCACGGGTCGCGTGGCTATAGTGTCATGCCAGGCGAGGGGTGTCCGCTTGGTATGCTCGCACTGTGGCCATATTCCATCCTGGATTCGGGGGGGAGGTTGCATTGTTGCCATGCCTTGTACTGTCGTAGCAGGTCGGTGCAAACTTTGAGGGGGCGAGGGGCCGCCTGGTAGGAGTCGGCCCATGCCCTTGCCGCCTTTTGGGGTGCGCCGTCTTCTTGGGGTCCGCCTCCTTCTAGGATGTGTCCTGTTGGTACCAGTCGGCCTCGTGGGCCAGCCTTACGACTAGTCGGGATGAGGGGCTTGGCCAGCCCCGATGTGTTAAAAACTATTGAGGTGTGGATGAGGCTACCCAGGGTCTATCCCCACGTTAGTAGTCCCCGAAGCTGGTGAGGTTCTACGGCTTTGGGCAGCTGGAGAGCCTCAGTAGCTTCCCTCTCAACTGGTCTTCCGCCTTTTTCTCCGTCCGACTGGGAGGAGTCGGGCACTAGGAGACGTATATGGCCACGACCGCCTGGTGGAATTCGAATCGTCGTGGTGGGAGCAGGTGGCGCACCAGCCGGGTGACAGGCTCGCCGCTCGTTGCCTGTCCGCCACGCGGCGCCAGCCGGCCTACCAGCCCACGCGCGCGACGGAATGTCACCGCAGGCCCAGGCAAGCCACCACAGGGCCTAGGCTCGCGCGCGGATCCGCTGCGGCCGAGGCGGGCGGTTGTGCTTACCAGGTGTGATTAATACACGCCATTACGACGGGGAAAATACGGGGTCATTGGGGGAGTCGGCGCAATTAATCCTATGCCCCCCATGTCTCGCCACCTCGGCTCCGCCACTGGGGGTCTATAAGTAGGGGGGAGGGGGCGGCAGGACGCATGCGCGCCCACCTCGCGCTTCGTCTTTCCTCTCTCCTTCCTCTTCCTCTTGCTGCCACTGCGCCTTCTTCTCTCGCCAAAGCGCTACCGCAGCCCGTCGTCGTAGGACTTTTTCGCGCCGCAGCCGGCTCGCACCGCTGCTGAGCACGGAGCCCATGTCGCACAGTGGCTGTGCAGGCGACTGGGACGGCTCCAACGTCCATGACAATCACTTTGAGTTCCTCCGCAAGACGTGGCGGCTCCCTCACGCCTCGAGCGTCAAGGTGCGTGTTACCCCCGAAAGGGAGATCTCGCCGCCGCCGGAGGGCGGCGAGCGTGTCGTCTTCCGGTCGCCCTTCCTCCGTGGCTTTGGTCTGCCGGTGAGCGGATTCCTCCGCTCGTTCGTCGACTTCTATGGAGTGCAGCCCCACCACCTCATGCCAAACACGGTGTTGCTGCTCTCCACCTTCGTCAACCTCTGCGAGGGATATCTCAGCACACTTCCCACACTCGAGCTGTTGGGAGAACTCTTCTACCTCAAGCTCGGCACGGCCGCCACTACAAGAAATATGTCAACCTGTGACCTTGACTATTGGTCACTGAATGGTCATTATTTTCCATTTGTGACCTTTTTGTGACCAAAAATAGATGGTCAAAAGGTGGCCGTCGTAAACTGAAATTAACGGCCTTCTCTATGAGAAGGTCGTAGACGTTTACAACCAAAACAAAAGGTCGTTGAACCAACGACCTTTTTTTTGGTCACTAGATGTCTGCCCAGGCCACGTCGGATCCGACGTTGCAAGCTGACGTGGCAAAATTGTGACCAAATGAAAAGGTCGTAGACAAGAATCAGCTCGGTCCGATTAGGTGTCTATATGGGCCAAGCCCATTAATTCAGCACATTTGTTGTTGTTTTTTCTTTTAATTTGGGTAAGCTACATGGGACAGGTCTTATAATTCAGCCTTTTATTTTTGAGTTGTGGCCCTTTTTTCTATTTTCAAATGAGTCCCAATTGTCAGTATCTGATAAGTCGGTCCCAAATGTCCGATTCTGGTTTGTGGGTCCTTGTTGTCATGGTCATGTTCCTAAGATTTCGATATGTCAATAATTCAACAACCAATATTTAAATCAAAATAGATAGGAAATAGGTGTGTAATACTTCAAATAAAAAGAAGCAACAATCTGTTACATCAACACACATACAAATTCGATCACAGTATAACAAGCTCTACAGGTGTACAATATGTCACATGAGCCAAGTTCATGCTTCAATTTGTTCCAATACGATCAGCATCAAGGCCTTCAATACTCCTTGAACTAGATCCAATGAGCTTGAACTATGCTTCTTCCGACTTCTTCGTCTTGATGCTCACGACGAAACATGAAACGGCAGCATCTGCACATTATAGAACAAAATGGTTAGGTACAAAATAAAAGAAAATCTAACAGCATATATCTAATAGTAAATACAAAATAATGAAGGTCAATCCGTGTGCATATATACTAGCGTGCATATATACTAGCAGAACACATAAACCCATCAATCAAAATCTTGTTTCTGAACATTGGCACCAAATCAACACAAACACTGAATTAACATGCACAAAAGGAAAGAGCTAATACAGGGCAGGTATATGGGTATCAAAACTAACAAGAAAGGAACGACAATCTATTTTAGGTATTTCAGGTTTGAGGCATTTTCAATACTACAATTAATATATACTAGCCAACATTTCAATCCGTGGACACCACCTGACAGAAAAGGTACTAAGGCAGTTGCTACATAAAATCAAAGCAAGGTACATGGCACATGCAGGCCAACAATAAATTGGTACCAAATCCTGAAATCATCATCTGAAATGAAGTTAATGAGAAATTTTAGAATAAATTTAATTGTTGATAGTAATGTTTGCATTGGACATATCCAGAACTAAAATTATACATACACGCCGAAATTACGATGGCCAATGCCTCAGTACAGTAAACACTAAGCATGGTACATAGTAAAAGTTTGACACAACCAGAGCTGCAAGCATTCACTCCATCCAGCATATCTACAATGCAGCACACAAGAAAAGAGAGATACGCAACGGGGTAGCAATGACATACAGATAATCGCTTAACAAGCAGCACAAACATGAATAAATCACATAACTGAGTACAACCAAGTATCCCAGCTGAGAGCAAACATGTATTCGACATTTCTGCCATTTCGATACATGCACGACAAAGAGTGGCGCTCATTTCTTACCACAACACAAGCAAGAGATGACCCCATACAATGCCCTGCGTCTCCAGGCCGCACTCAAGGCTCAACCAACTCCACGGTGTGGATGATGCCCCCTCCTTGCTCCGTCCGAGCGGTGGGGTGCAAACTCAGAAGCCCTGCACATTACAACTTGCATCAATGCAGCAGCCATACAAGGAACTGATATCAAGCAGAGCACAAATTGAGAGGAAGTTAGAGTCCAGGAGCTGAGCTTCCAAGGGATAATTATGGTGCATCGTGGTGCCTTCATCTGGAGTCACAGGTCGGGTTGTGGGCTGCTGCTTTGCTTCCCCATATAGCACACCAAGTTCTCCTAAGATAGCAAACTGAAAACACAAAACATGATTAGGGAGTTAGTACATAAGAAAAGGAATTCATGCACGAATGGCATGTACAACTAAAAAGATCAGGCATCACATATTATTAGAATTGCATATTAGATGGCTGCAAGGTAAGTGTTTCTTCATAAAAATTAATAGAAATATGTAGCCCGTAACTGTGCTATAAGGATGGTTCTTTAAAAAAAAGCAGTAAGGAGCTTCGCTGGAGCGGCCGATCTAATTTTTATGATTTGTTGCTTCTGAATCGCCATAGCGCTCAAAAGGGAATGATAACAGTGGATGATAGTTCAACTTCTAGTTATGATGTTTCTTGTCCATTTTGCTAACTTGTACAAATAAATTCAAACATGTTGCTGGATGGCTTGCAGCTTATAAAAAAAGCACTTGAAGCAACAATTAAATCACCATACATAATTGAAGGGCTTGCCATATACTTACTGCCTGGCTTCAAGCAACAAATCACTCAAAACATACGAGTACTTATTTAATATAAGGAAATAAGATTGCCAGGAATGATTGATGACATGCATCCTTCTGAAATATGGTTGTCTGGTATGGTGTTTCAATGACATATTCATAGATTCTTGTACTAGGTAGTAGCTCCTTGGTTTTTCAGGCAAACAAAAAATAGTAATACATCCGCAAAAAATAGGGAAGGGCGCCCCTGCCAGTAGCAAAGGGATTGGAGGTTCAGGTTCAGGATCAAAGTCTAGCAGTCTACTGTAAGTAGTACTAGTACTCCGTATGTAGTAACTGAGCAGAAAAGGACTAGTAGAAGGTGTTGACTTTACAGATCACATCTTGGGTGTCAATTCAAGCAATTGCTGTAGAGTGAAAGAATGACAAGATGTTACCTGGGCATTGACTTCTGCAACCGTGCCAGAGTTGGATGTGTCACTGTTGGCCTTTTTGTACCTCTCAATGGTGGCTTTCACACTGCAAGTACTCGTTCAATGTCTAATTAGTACACATATATCTAGACTCTGAAGAAAATTACACTAGATGATAAGAAAAAGTATAATCACATGTATGCAAGGCAACTATTTTGCATCACATGTTTCGTTATATTAATACTGCCATACTAGTATGTTCCAGTGTAGTACTTGTTGTCTTACCAGATCTACCGGCCAGCAGCTTCTCTAACGCCCCATTTCGGCCTGCAAAGAAACCAACATAATTTGGTGTCACATTTTTCTGCATAGCACCAACACAAACTGATGTATGCACTACTGTACACGAGTGAAAAATACTGCTCTATAACGCTCGATAACAAAAGACAGCATCTGGCCGGTATCTAACCGAGATCTGCGCGATTCTGAATCTAGCCACTCTGCGTCTCTACAGAGATTGCTTTTTATGAGACACAACTAACTGCTGGTGCTTGATATAAACAACTGAATATGGCTAGGTGTTAACTGAAATATGGCGCGCTCTGAACCTAAGCTAACTCTGCCTCTTTGCGAACATGTGGACCTTCATCCAGAAAAGGAAATCCCCTTTTTATCTATTTCCGGGAACGGTTCCATCAATTTATGAGTTTTGTCATTTTTTAGAGTGAGAGAGTTAGTTGATGAGTTAACTTAAAAAGCATCCACACAAATAAATCCAGATCCTGTGGCTAACGTTTCTATACTCAGTGAGACGGGATGCGTTGTTACCCATGTGGATGCAGTTGAAGGCGTCCTCGGCGACCACCCAACAGGCGCCGACCTGCACACATACATTGGATCAGAGACATTGGAATATACAGACATTGGATGAAAGAGTAGGGTGGGGGTGCGTACGGTGCCGATCTTGAGGAAGCCGTCGACGGTGCGGTTGAGGAGGGGGTTCCCGAGGTCGATGGCCCCCCTCTCCTAAGGAAACGCTGGTGGAGGAGAGGTGAACGAGGACGACCGCGATCGGGTGGCGCCCTGGTCTCCTCCCGGTCCAACGTGGCCTGGCCTCAGATGATGGTCGCCCGCTCCATCGCTCTCCAGGTCACGCAAGAGAAGAGGGAGGAGGATGTCGATGTGGGACGCCGGCCAGCCCCTCCTGCGCCAACTCGGGGACGCCGAAGGCGACGAGTGTCGTGCGCGTACGTGGTCGCGGCGGGGCACGTCGCCATCCTGGCCGTGGACTACCTGCCTATGGTCGCCGGGCTGGTGAGACGAGGCGCTGCGTGGCAAAATCCCAAGGACGGGGTGGTTGGTTGGCTCGAAGCGGATAAGGCTGGGGGAGAACAAGAGGGAGGGAGGAGCTAGATGGTGGGCGGCGGCGGATCGAGATCTGAGGGAGGGAGAGGGTGACTTGGAGACAGGGATCTAGGAACGAGGGGCGTGGGAGAGGGTGGAGCCGAAGCGCTTGGGGGACGCGCTTGGGGGTGGCCTACGTGCACAGGAATGGAGATGGAGGCCGGCAGCGGGAGGGCAAGGGGTTCTGACTTGGAGTGGGAGGGAGAAGGGGGCAGCGGCGGCTGGAGTGGGAGGGGATCTGAGTTAGGGTTTGGGTGGTTGGGCTGCAGGTGGGATGAGGATGAGAGGGTGAGGGAGTGTGGGTCGTTGGATCTGGGAATGTCCGACGGTCTCTGATGCTTGATCTGCGTGACATGTCCATAGACCAATCAGAATGCAGTGTAGGCTTTGATGATATTATGACCATGTAAATTGGTATTAATCGATTAACAATAAGCAAAGAACTACGAGCCAGCCAGATGATTTTATCTAGAAATCATCCGCCTAGCTAGCCGCCCGATCTGTGCATTGGCTGTCGTTCGATCACATCAATATGTCACAACAGCACCAAGCGTGAAAAAGCTTCAACGCAGCACCGATGACATCCCCACGAAGCTCCATTACAGGTCTCTACGGCATGCTAAGAGCTCCAACGTAGCACCACGATGCCCGACAAAGCTCCTTTGCAGCATCGAGGAGATCCAACGCAACACCACGACGCTCGTTGCTAAGTTCTCTTCTCTTTTTATGACAATGTTTAAGTATGGTTCCTTAAATAACTAGAGGTAGTTTCATACTAGGTGGGATTTTCGTCGATTCACTAAAAAGCGGGTCAAATTTTAACTACAGCTGCCTCATGGTTTGTTCAAACGATTCCATATTTCGCACAAGTTTTCATCTTGCAATTACAAACAATGTTGCCAACGGGATTTTTTTTATTTTCACGAAAAATCAATTTTCCATTTTTTGAGTGCCCAAAATATGTTTTTTGTAAAGGACCTACCATATATTTGTTCTAAATTGGACCAAATCATGTGAAAAATAATAAACTTGGATTATGACAATTGTTTTAAAAAAGTGTTCTCAAAAAAGAGCTATCATGCGTGAAGATGCATGGCTTTCAAGCCAAATGATCGATCTTATGGCCACATTCATGTCATAGTTTGTTCAAATGATCTCATATTGTACACAACGGTGCATCTTGGATTTCCAAACAATGTTGCCTCAGGGAGTTTTCATTTTCTTTGCACGGAAATCTCATCTTCCATTATTTGAGTGCCCGAAATGAGTTTTTTTGTGAAGGACCTACCATATATTTGTTGCAATATTGGACCGAATTATTTTTATAAAATATCAGGCCATATTTAATGCACAATTAACCAAATGGCTAGGTGTCAAAAGCCTTGATCCACCTCTGGTGAAAAAGACAAATTTCTACCAATTTCAGCTAGAAGAGGGTCAAATTTGAACTGTGGTTGCCTCATCGTTTGCTCTTTATTTTTTCCAAAAATCATTTATAGGTATATAAGTATCTATTTAATCAGAGAAACACAAAAAATATTCCAAGATTCAACCACTAGCTAGGAACAGCCATTCCCGCCGTTTCGACCGCATCTTGGAACGGGCATAAAAAATTCAGAAAAAAACAAAAAATTGGAAAACCTTCGCATTGTGTCATTATATGTGACCAAGTTACCAGCAAAAATTAAAAAATTGCAATACAACAATTATTTTAGAAAAGTGTTCTCAAAAACAAGCTATCAAGTGTGAAGATGAATGGCTTTCAACCCAAGTGCTCAATCTGATTGCCACATTCATGACATAGTTTGTTCAAATGATCTTATATTGTGCATAAGGGTGCATCTTGGAATTGCAAACAATGTTTCCTAAGGAAGTTTTCATTTTCTTTGGACTAAAAATTCATTTTCCATTTTCTGAGTGCCCAAAATGAGTTTTTTTAAGGACCTACCATATATTTGTTGCAAAATTGGACCAAATCAATTTTCTAAAATATAGCGAATGGCCCGCTCGATGCGCGGGCTAGGATTTTACAAATGCAATTTACGTAGATCTTGGAATTTATCTTGAGAATATATTATTCAATTTTTGTGACACAACTATGAGCAAATTTAGTGATATATATATAAAAATTTCCTTTTTGAAACACAATAGAATCTTAGATACTTTTGGTTTCCTTGCTGACATTTGAATATTTATGTTTCAAATGAATCTTGTACTTACATGTGATGCATTCTTTCACCAACTGTTCCGATCAAACCAATTGCACAATTTATGTTTATCTAGTTTAATGGTGTTTCTAGCGTGGTACTCCATTTTAAGAATATTTTTCTATAATCATGTAATAAGCAGGTGTTAATGGTTCATGTCAAAAAATGACACCTTTACTTACGATTTTTAGATGTGTGTACCAATAATCTACATCTTTTCTATATATAGGAATATATACGAAATTATACCCCTTTGCAATATTAAAATAATTTTCTAGCAGCAATACATCATAGACATTGAATTTTCTAAGTTCGTATGTCTACATCAGCAAGAAAATGTCGATTCATGCGGTCCTATGGTTGAGTTCCTTGGTAATTAGTTAGAAACATTTCAGCAAATTTTCCCTTGAAGTTATCCATCCCTTCCCTAAGACATAACACCATTGACTGAAAAAACTGAATATGCATAATCATGTGTATATAACAAATAACACAAACTTGACTGTTCAGAATAGAAAAGTTCAGCAGTTTTCCATACAACATTACATTGGCGGACAATAGCATTTCGAACTTTCTGCAAGCATTGTTTTCCTATCTTGTAAGATGTGGTAAGGATCTGAAACATATCCATTGCCAGATTGTAATTAGTTAAGAACCTCTAATGATTACAAGGAGAAGCAAAGAAGATTTAAGTCCTTTTCTAAGGGCATCTCTTTTGTTGACAGGCATGTATATGGAGATTCAGCTATCATTCCCCTGCAAAAGAAAAGAAGATTTGGTTATAATTTTGCTTTAGGGAAATATCATACTTATCCTCTAACTACCATGATATACTTTTCCCAATCAAATTTGGATATACTTAATGATGGTTGCATAATAAGAAAATAAAACATATAAGACAACATGTACGTTTTCTATATAGGATTGCTTCACCAATCTTTCTCTTGCAGCTGTGTATCAAAACATCCTAGTCAACATCCTTGCACACAGAGCCAAGGACACCAAGCGTCCAAGAGTCTTGGAGTTCGCCCACATGAATGACCACATCAAAATCTTATGAACGCACACACACAAACTATTAGCCAAGGGCTCATGTTGTGCCCTCTCTTTTTCCTCTTAATTTGTTTTCTCCCTTTCCTCCCTGATACAACTCACGGTGTTTCCAACAAAGAGAACTCCTGGAATGTCACCCCTGCTCTCTTGTTATCGTACTGCAAAGCTCCAATTGCCATCCTTCGCGAGTCTCCCTATGGAACTGGCCACCAAGAACAATACGGTTGTCTGCACTAATGCAAGTTGATGGCAGTGGAGTTCCATGCCTTCTCCTATAACATTAGCAAGACCCTGCTGAAGGTAGTCAACAATGAAGACAGATAACGCTTGCCCGCCCCAAGATCCTATGATGATGAAGGTCACATCACATGTGCCTTCACAGTTTCTCTTACCATGTATGTTCCGAACTTCCCACACATCCTTTATCTGACCGCAGGGGCATAGCCAATGCTAGTCCATGAGAAGAAATCTAGACACTCATCACATCCGTCTGACTTCATAGCTACTACACAGTTGATACCAACGTGTAGTCGCTCTACTATAAGTTAAATCTGATATCTTCTCAAGTAAAAAGTTGAGTAGGATCATTTAGTTTTTATTGAAATATAAGTATCCATCATATCAATGGTTAGATGATTTTAATTTTTGTGTGAATTTGCTTATTTTTCGATGAGGTGCATGCATTGTATATAGCAAGCCAGGCTAGCTTGTGCCGCATTTCTGAATAAAGTGCCTAGAGGGCAAATTCTCAAAAAAAATAAAGGCTAGCTTGTGCTGCATCTTTTTTTAGTATCTCATGGCGCAACCAAGGTCCACGCGGTGGAGAATGCATGCGTGCATGAGCATGCTAGGCTAGCTTCTGATGTAGCGTCTTTTTAATGAAGATCCCATGAGTTATGAAAGGTGGAGAAAATAAAAGTTTTTTTAGGATGCCATGAGGCAAGCAACGTACTTGTGGTGGAGAATAAGAAAAACGAAAAAGTTAGGACCAAAACATTTTTTACATAGTAATTATGTAGTGGCAAAGGTTTGTAATTTATCTACCTAAAATATAATCTAATGGCTATATCATTTTAACTACTGAAATAAAAGTTCGGATGTTTCACATTCAGTTCGTGGTAATTTGTAGCTTATTTCTCTTTTTTCTTATGACACTTTTGACTTGTAGATGTGTGTACCGATAATTTGCAAGTTTGGTATATATAGGAATATATATGAAATTACAGCTACTTAAATACAATACTAAAATATTTTTTCTAGAAGCAATACTATCAAGGACATTAAAGTTTCTAAGTTTGTATGGCTACATGAGAAAGAAAATACGGATTAATGCAGTGTTATGGTGGAGTACCTTGGTAATTAGTTATAAACTTTTCAATAAACTTATCCTTGAAGTTATCCATCCCTTCCTTGAGACATAACACCATTGACTGAAAGAAATTGAATATGCATAATCATATGCATATAAAAAATAATACAAATTTGACTTTACAAACTGAAGATAAGAGAGCTGAATTAAAAGGATCAGCAGTTAAGCATACTACAATACATTGGTCGAAAATAGCATTTCGAACATCTTGTCACATCACATAATGAAAAACAATGAAAAATATAACCCGCTGCATCTCGTCTGGATGTTTGGTTCATTTCTCTACAGTCTTGATGCCAGAAGAAATTTGCTGCCCGGCTACTAACAGTAGAAGCTTGCCTGTGTTGAACTTAATTAGCATCATCATGCAGTTGTGGACACATACTAAAATAAGTAATCATCTATAAATATATTGACATGTGATGGTTAAGGAAAAAGAGTAATCAGCCATTGATATACAGTATCAGTTGTGGCTAGGCACACATCAACCTGCCATTACCTGTTCATTCTCGAGGAGCAGGTTGCAGACAGTGAGAATGCACTCTGATCACGCCAAAACCACAACTTCATGTCATTTTCTTTTGTACATCGAGGGCGACGAAACCATCTTCTCTAGGTTGTGGAACGACCAAGGCAGACCACCAACACTGAACTGCTCACTCGCCCACGTGTGATTTCCCTTTTGTTCTTCTTCAGCAACCTGTCCATGTACGTCACACCAAGAAAAACATGCTAGGTGCTCCACCTTCAGGCTTTCTGAATTTTTTTTTGCCTAGGATTTCCACATACAAGATGGTAGATATAACTAAGTTCAAGCTGCAGATGAACCTCAACTTCTGAAGAGTAGAGTGCATACAAAGTATCAAGATTCAGATGACAGTGGCAGATATTTTAAAAAAGATTCTGTCCATAATATTGGTATAAATCATTGAACTTATGAATAGTAGATTATATAGGGAAAAACACAAATTAAGTCAGCGTAAACAGAAAATGATGAAATACACTACCATCTGATATACATACCACAAGGCTTGTGTAGGTACATGGGAAGGTATATGCAGCTCACCTTCTTGGTGCTAAACATAAATTTCTCGAACTTTCTTGCAGTCTGCACGCATGAGCTCACAGTCCAAGCATGACAGGGAAGTCGTTCTATTATTTCTCTATCTCCAAGCGTTTGTAGTTCTGTTTACCCATGATTTCCATGGAGAAGTTTGCCGACCTACTCAAGATCAAGTTGTGATTCTGCTGCAATCTGTCACCAGAAACCAGAGAGTAGGTAGAGCAAGGAAGAATACATAAGCATGGCCTTCCATTCACACAATACCTCTAAAATAAGATGTATCAAATAATTTCATCAGACATACTGCTAACATCGTCTTATGTCACTGCTCGGGCCTACTGAGTGTAATACAGAAGAAGAAAAAGATCAAAATATATAACAATCTATTGACCATATGCTGTAATTTATAGACAAATAGATGGTACTTTTTTATGTAGTTACCGGTGCCTCGATCACTTGGGCGTGTGCAATATCAGCTTATCTGATGCTGCACACCTCCATAAAGGAATTGATTTGCTTTCTTCTGCATTACTCATGATTAGAGGGAGGGAGGGCGTCAGGACCTGATGGTGTAAAGAATCAAGGAGAGGGAGGGAGAGCGTCAGGACCTGATGGTGTAAAGAATCAAGGAACCTCGTGCTGCTGGCCAAACATATATACATCTTGCTATTGGTGGATCTTCATATCTGCTGGATCACGCCGGCCGTTCATCCATAGGGAATTGCCGGCCATCATGATGGGTATACGTATGTAACATCTTGCTCTCTATGGATCATCATGTCCGCTGGATCGTGTCGGTCGCCCCAGCAGTGCAGCTAGCCACGTATGGAAGGAGCGGCTCGAGCAAGATCATGTATTGATGATCTCCAGCTAAATCCGAGAACATTCCATGATAGTGTAGTCATGTAGGGGAGGAGAGGATCAACTTGCTCCATGAGAAGGATCAAGGTCATCTACATGCAGATGCGGCGGCGACATGAGGGCTCGAGATGTAGCCTCGATTGGTCGATAGAAAAGTTATACAGGAAACACTTTTTAGGGTAAAGAAAGCCACTAGGGATGGAGAAGAGTTATGGGATACCCTTTTCTTACGGGGAAAAATTAGTAAATGGCAAAGGTGGGTAATTCTATCAACTCTAATCTACTGGTTGTGGTTATTTGGGCTGGAAAATTAAAGGTCGGGTATTTCTATTGTTTTCATGATTTTCAAGACTATTTATCTATTTTCTAGAATTTAGTAAATGGCATAGGTGGGTAATTCTATCAACTCTAATCTACCGGTTGTGGTTATTTGGTCTAATAAATTAATGGTCGGATGTTTCTAATTTTTGTGTGATTTTCTAGACTATTTCTCTATTTTTTAGTCTGCTCCTTAATTACTTTTTATATATAATAGACTAGGACATATTTAATGCACAGTTGACCAAAATGGTTGGGTGTCAAAAGCCTTGATCCACCTCTAGTGAAAAAGACAAATTTCCGCCGATTCAGCAGGAAGCAGGTCAAATTTGAAATGCAGATTCCTCATAATTTGCTATTTATTTTTTTCAAAAATCATCTCTGGGTACATAAGTATCTATTTAATCAGAGAAACACAAAAAAATCCAATATTCAACCACTAGCTAGGAACGGTCATCCCTGCCGTTTTGACCGCATTTTGGAACCGTCATAAAAAATTCTAAAAAAAATTAAAAAATTGGAAAACCTTCCCATTGTGTCATTATATGTGACCAATTTACTAGCAAAAATAATAAACTTGTAATACGACAATTATTTTAAAAAAGTGTTCTCAGAAACGAGCTATCAAGTGTGAAGATGAATGGCTTTCAACCCAAATGATCAATCTTATGGCTACATTCATTGCAAAGTTTGTTCAAATGATCTTATATTGTGCATAAGGGTGCATCTTGAAATGGCAAACAATGTTGCCTAAGGAAGTTTTCAATTTTTTTGGACGAAAAATTCATTTTCCATTTTTTGAGTGCCCTAAATGAGTTTTTTTGAAGGACCTACCATATATTTGTTGCAAAATTCGACCAAATAAATTTTCTAAAATACTAGGACATATTTAATGCATAATTGACAAAATGGTTGGGTGTCAAAAGTTTTGATCCACCTCTCGTGAAAAAGAAAAAAATTCGCTGATTCAGGTGGACGCGGGTCAAATTTGAACTGCAGCTGCCTTATTGTTTGCTATTTATTTTTTCCAAAACCCGTTTCTAGTTATATAAGTACTTATTTAATCAGAAATACATGGTTTAGTGGTGATACATCGAGGTTTGGACGGTGGCCGAGGGCCCCAACTCTAGAGCGCGTAAACTCGCTGCCCGCCGCGTGGTCACCGCGTGACCGTGGCGTTGCCATGCATTCTGGGCGGCCTAGGCATGTCTAGTGGGTTGGGCACTCCCAAGGTAGGTGTTAGGAAGAAAATTACAACATAAGATTCTCACGAGGAGACCAATCTATGCTCAAACATGAATTAGCAGCCAATTGTTTTGATTAACGGTACAACAAATGCACATGTCTAATGGGCGTGAGTTTTTGCTGAGGATGATCACTTGCTAAGAAGACTATCTTCACAAATTTCCAGCTCAAAAGGAGGAGCCTAGGTGGTACTTGCTTTGCAAAGTACCACACTGGACATAAATACCAATGTTCAAGTTAGGCTCAAAATAATGAATGGATTGAGCTGAAATTTGGTGGAGGATGGTTATTTGGGCATAGGAAAGCACTGTAGAAAATTTATACCATTTGGACATCTCAAAGTGGTACTTCCTTCACAATGCTCTTCTCTGGACAGAAACATCGGAAAATTAGTGAGAGAAATTGGCTAAATTAAATGAGCTCAAATTTGGTGTAGGTAAGTTACATAGGCATACATAATATGTGGAAAAAATTCAACTCATTAGGATGTGCATAGATAGTACTTCTTTCACAAAGGTTCTAGGTGGACAAAAACTTCGGAAATTTGCTGAGGAAGATTTACTAGGCAAATGGAGCTGAATTTTGTCATGAAGCAATTATTTGGATAGGAAAGGGTGCCCAAAAATTTTGAGGGCAACCAAGAATATATAAATAGAACTTCCTTCACAATGCTCTTCTTTGGATAGAAACTTCAGAAAATTAGTGAGAGAAATTGGCTAAATGAACTGAGCTCAAATTTGGTGTAGGTAAGTTACATAGGCATATAGAATATGTGGCAAAAATTCAACTCACTAGGATATGCATAGCTAGTACTTCTTTCACAAAGGTTCTAGGTGGACAAAAACTTTGGAAATTTGCTGAGGAAGATTTACTGGGCAAATGGAGCTGAATTTTGTCATGAGGCAATGATTTGGATAGGAAATAGTGCCCAAAATTTTTGAGGGCAATCAAGAATATATAAATAGCACTTCCTTCACAAAGTGTTGTCCTGAACAGAATAGAAAAATGAATATTGTTGAATTATTTTTGAACTAGGCAAGGAAGGTTTTTAACATATTTGATGAAGATATGACTCAAAGAATTTATGACATTTTTTTGGGAATTTTGGGAATGACAGAAATATAGGTTGCTTCACAACCTGGGCAAAAATTGACACATGGACATGACACATAGGCCAAACTGATGAGGTGGTGCCTAGTCAAAGCAACCCACCACAATTTACAAGGTTATTAACATCTATATTGGTCATGATCAGCTAGAAATAAGGCAGCGGACCAGTGCTATCTGCTTTATGACCATTTCGTGTAAGGAAATTACGACCTCTCTGACCAAAATGGTCATTATTGTTCAGCGTTTGGAGCCTCCCGAACAGCTTTTGACCAATTGGTCTCAAATGGTCATAGATCTATGACCAATTCTTCTAGGGTCACTGACAGAAGGTCACTAGTTGACATATTCTTGTAGTGCGCCAAGAACAAGGCGGCCCAGTGCGTAGCCTGCATCGTGGTGCAGTGCGCCGGAGCCGGGACCCGCTTCCCGGCTCTCGCCCTGCTGAAGTTGGCCAACCTATGGCAAAAATCTTACTTCTATGTTGAGAACATCCACCCGTCGCAGAACTACGTCAACCTGCCGGCTTACGTAGCCAGTCCACCTACCGAGCCCCGCACCAACTGGAAATATCGGCTGAAGAACCTGACGGCCGCCTCTGCCACCGCTCTTGCCCGGCTCCAAGAGATGATGGAGTCGGAGGGCCTCAAGGCCCCAGACCTGTTGTCTGCCTTCGTGGAGCGCCGGGTGCTGCCTCTTCAAGCCCGGCCCCACATAATCAACAACATGAGTGGGCGCCGGGATCCATCCCGGATGTCCACCAAGGTGATGTCGGACCAGGAGGTGGTCCAGATGGTGACCTTTTTCTCCGACTGCAAGCTCTCGGAGATGGAGTGGCGGTTCGGCAAGCCGCCATACAGCCGGGCTAACCCGCCGCCTTCGGTAAGTCTCTTGATTCTCTTTCTTTTTGCCAGTCCGGGTTGTTCTTGTCATCTTAGCAGTCGGCCATGGTGGAGTGCCTCCCAGGCCAAATGGCCACCAATGCTCCGGCCCCAGGTGACCAGTACCTGGCAGACCGGGCGGTGAGCGACGCGGACGACCCTAACTTGGGGGCGGCCGCTATGGAAGAGGACGACGCTACAGGCGATGGCGGAGAGGGAGCGGGTGGCTTCTTAGGAGTCGGCCTTGGGGAGTGACCGGACAACGACAAGGAGGACGGCGAGCCGCGCCACAGTCATGGTGCCGATAAGGTGGGTGCCAGCTCCGCGGCTGCGCCGACTACATCAGTCGGCGTGCCGAAACACCGGGCCGACGCCGGGCTGTTCGGCAGCCGGCGCAAGAAGTTCAAGACCTCGGCCGCCACGACCAAGCGGCAAGAGGTTGCCACGAGGGCGACGCTTTTCCACTAGGGCCTGAAGCAGCGCCTGGTGATATCTGTGTAAGTACTTTGATCTTCGTGTTGTCGCTTTGCGTTTGCTTCCCTTGCGTTCTTTTCATTAGTTTTTCTTGTTTCCCCAAACAGAGCTCCGCTATCTCTCTCGCGGGCCCCGTATACCTCGGCGGTTGGGGCGGCCGACAGCTCTGTAAGCCCTCGCCGTGTGGATCCACTCGCTGCCATCCAGGAGGTACGGAGAGGAACGCGCGGGAGGTGCGAGAGGAGTCGGAGGCCGCAGCTTGGGAGGAGACCGAGGCAGCCAAGGCGGCACAAGCAGAGGCCAACGCGGAGGCCATGGCGCAGGACGATGCGGTGAGTAAGGAGCTGGCGGATGCGGCCGCCATGGAGCAGGAGGCTGAGGCATCCCGTGGTCGGGCCCTGGGGTCCATTGATCCGCAGCACACGGAGTCGCCGGTGCCGAAGGTCCAGGTGCCGATTGGTGGGGCTGGCATCGACCAGCTAGCCTTGGATATGGGAGGGGGCGGCCCCATTGCATTGGAGGTAGAGGTGGTACCACGCGCGCCGACTGCAGACGCGCAGGGCAGCTAGCTTGACGCGCCGCAGGTGGCGCCATCTGGCGGTGGGTTGGTGCTGGGTCTGATTCCCTCGGTCTGCGTTCCTCAAGGCCACCAGCTCGACAGCGCCTGATACCAAGGCCACTAGCATCGCCTTAGCGAACTGGGCATCTGGGGGCGACACAGGTGTCCTGAACGTGCTTATGCAGGATGTCTTGGCCCAGTCCAGCACCCAAGGCGCCGCCCTTCAGCGATCCATGCAGGAGTTCTTGGCGACGCGGACGGCCGTCTAGGCACGTACTTGCTTTTTGTTTTTTAAACTCTTGCAATCTTCCGTGGGGGCACGCCAGCACACCCACTATGTGTAGCCCCGGAGTTCCGGGCCGGCTGCTGAGCAGGCCGCTCAAAACTTTAAGGTAAGTTCCGAGTGCTAACTTGTTTATTTTTCTTTTGTTGTCTTTGTTGCAGGACTACCACAACCTCCGCACGGTCGCCTACAACTCCCAGAACCAGGAGCTGGCCAAGCGGACCAGCAACTTGAATGAGAGACGGAGTAAGCACTATGTCATTCTTCTCATGGGGGCGCGTCAGCGCACCCGCTGGGTGTAGCCCCCGAGATTCAGGCCGACTGCTGAGCAGTCGGGTTGGATCTTGCGGCAACTAATATTTTGTTGATGTTGATGCCTTTTCTTTCTTATCTTTGCAGAGGCATCCACCGAACTGCAGCAGCGCTTGGGCGCGGCCCAAACCGAGCTTCGCTCCAAGGAGCAGGGGCACAGCCAGGCGGCTCATGAGTGCGAGCGCCTGACCAAGGAGCTGGGGCCCAGGGGGAGCAGCACAAGGCGGAGCTCAGGAAGCTGAAGGAGAGAGAAGACTCCCTCAAGGCCGAGTTCGAGACTCAACCTTCGAACTGGGCCAAGAAAGAGAAGCTCCTGTCTGATGGCTACGGCGAGATCGAGGACATGATCGATGGTAATTTATTTCTTCTTCTTGAGCAGCCGCCGACTGCTGCGGGAGCCGGCCTCTGTCTTCTAATCCTTTGACCTTCCTCTTGCATAGAGTACTTCCTGGGTTACTCTATCGCCATCAGCCAGGCTATCAAGGTGCGGCGCGAGGTGCGAAGGGTAGCAGGCGTTGACATTGCGCCAACATGCCCCGTAATCTCTGCGAGGAGCTCCTAGCCATCAAGACGCACCTGCAGCAGGCCCACCGGATGCTCCGCCGCCTATAGAGCATCGGAGCTCATGTGTTGGCCGCCCTCTGGCCAGACGCTTAAGTTCCATGCACCCCCAACTGGACTGCCGACTAGCTGGAGGTGGCAGTCGGCGCTTCGAGGCTTGGAAGGGCGCAGCGCCTCGGGCGGGTGCCCGGACGGCCTTGGTGTTCACCAAGGCTTGGTGCCCCGGCCTGTATCTGACCCAGTTGGCCACCTTTCGGCAGGAGGCCGGTCAGGAGCTAGCGGTGGTGGGTCCTGCGCTCACTCAGTGCTGGGCGGCGATCGCCGACTATGCCAACACCACCGTCTTCATCCTCGAAATGGACGACAAGGGGCCTCAGGTGCCGCCCAACTGGTTCAGGCTGAACCTAGTGGATGAGGATGACTCGGCGGAGGAAATACCCTCCAGTGATGAGGGTGAAGACGACGAGGACGAGGATGGTGAAAACGACGCACCGGAGGATGGAGCGGACGACCTGCCTCAGCCCAATTGAGCCTCGACCAACAAGCCACGAGTGGCCGTGCTGACTGCTGCTGATGCTGACAAGGCTGAGACTCACCAGTCGGCCGCTCCACCATCCGGCGCCGCTGCCTCCACCGACCTCTCGGACCTGCCTGTTGCTCCTCTGTCCTAGGAAGCAATTGTATCTTATCTTTTCCTGTTCTTGTAATCTTTTGAACAAGTACGTTAAATTCACGCAAGTCCACCCACTAGGGGTGTAAGTTTGAACTTAATGATTGCCGGCCTTGGGCCTTTTTCAATGTATATAAGTTTAAATCCCCACCTTTTTGCATGTGTTGTCGGGTTCTTGTTCAATTTTGCCTCTATTTTTTCCTTTTTTCTCTGCTGTGTTCTGTTGGCCGCCTCCCTAACAGCCGGATAGCCGCTCTGTGGTCCTTGGCTGGGATAGGGACTTGGTTGCTCTTCAGAACGGGCAAGTTAATTCAACCGCGTAGACTGTAGCTTAACCGAGCGAGAAGCCGGCCTGCCGGCTGCTGAGCAGCCGAAGGAGGGAGGCGAGGAGCCGGCTAGGCCTAATTCGGTGTTTTCCTTAGCCAGATTTCGTGTGCACATCGTTTGCGAGCTGTGACTTCGAGCGAAGAGAGGGGTTTGGCGTCGGCACCCTACTAGTTGGCTCCGGCTGGTGCAAACTTAGGCCAAGGCGGCGAGCCCCCGGGCCGGCTGACTAGAACCCGGACGGGGCAGGAATAGAAAAAACTGAAATCATGGCATGAGCTTAGCTCATAGATAAAAAGGTAGCCCCCGAGTGCGCCTCAGGGTACCTGAGGTCTTTTACTTAATATAAAAGTTGGCATGGTACATACGCTCAAATCAACTATAAAACGGGCGGAGTAGGTTTGCATTCCATGGCCGCTCCGTCTCTTCGCGGGCCATGCATCGCTTGCGCGTCCTGGTCTTCTGGGCGTCGATGAGGTAGGACGAGTCATTGCCTAGGGCCTTGCTGGTAATGAAGGGGCCTTCCCAAGGTGCCGCGAGCTTGTGCTGTCCGGCTGATCGCTGGATCAGGCGGAGCACCAGGTCACCTTCATGGAAAGAACGCGGCCTGGACTTCTTATTGTGGTAGCGGTGCAGGCTCTGCTGGTAGATGGTGGACCGGCTTCACGCTAGCAGTCAGGTCTCTTCCAGCAGGTCGACGCTGTCTTCTCACGCCTCTTTTGCTTCCGCCTCCGTGTACATCGTGACCCGAGGCGAGTCCAACTCAATATCCGTAGGGATGATAGGCTCGGTATCGTACACAAGGAAGAAGGATGTGAAGACGGTTGGTCTATTGGGCGTGGTCCGAAGGCTCTAGAGGACGGCTCGCAACTCGTCGATCCAATAGCCGGCCGACCGCTCTAACGGCTCGATCAGGCGGGGCTTGATGCTGGACAAGATAAGGTCGTTTGCTCGCTCCACTTGACCGTTTGACTGCGGGTGGGCAACGAACGCTAAGTTCAGTCGGATGCCTTGATTTGTGCAGAAACAGGCCAGGGCACCTTTGGCGAAGCTGGTGTCGTTGTCGGTGATGATGATGTGGGGAACGCCATATCGGACAGTGATGTCAGTGATGAATGTGACAGCAGTCGGACCATTCAGCTTCTTGATTGGCTTGTCTTCTATCCACTTGGTGAACTTGTCCACGGCGACCAACAGATGAGTCATGCCGCCTCGTGCTGTCTTGAAAGGTCCCACCATGTCCAAACCCCACACGACAAATGGCCAGGTGATGGGGATGGTGGTCTTGAGGGCGGAGGCCGGCTGGTATTGCTTGGTGCTGAGCTTCTAGCACCCTTTGCACGTCTTGACCAACTCCTGGCATCATCCAAAGCAGTCGGCCAGAAGAAACCGTGGCGGAAAGCTTTGGCTACGAGGGACCTGGAGGCGGCATGGTGGCCACATTCGCCTTGATGGATATCTCTAAGGATCTCCATGCCCTTCTCTGGTTCCACTCAGCGCTGATAGACGCCGGTCACACTCCGCCTTGCGAGCTCTTGGTTGATGATAGTATAGGCGCCTGCTCTGTGCTGGATCTGTTGTGCTAGCATTTGGTCGGCTTGTAGCATGCGGTTAACCAAATAGTCGCAGATGGGCTACACTCAAGATGGGGCCGCCACCACTGTGAATACATCGACATGTATGAGGGGGCCGGGTTGGGAGGTGGCGGGCTGGGGCCGGCCGCTCCTGATGGTGCTGATGATGTCCTCGAGCCGACTGCAGCAGCCCTCGGGCCGCCTGCTAGGGTTGTTGGGGCGAGTACTGGTGCTGCAGCCCTCGGGCCGCCTAGTGAAGTCCCCGAGCCAACTGCTAAAGTCCCCGCGCCGACTGCTGAAGTCCCCAAGCCGGATCCTACTGCTCCAGGGGCAGCCGACACAAAGATGGAGTCGGACTCTGGCGAGGGCTTGATAAACGGCTTGCGGAGGCACTCGAGGGAGACGTCGACTAGTATGGCTTGCCGGGTGGAGCCAATGCGGGCGAGGGCGTCCGCTGCGTCGTTGTCGGCTCGTGGTACATGGATGAACTCGCATCCATCGAAGTGCCCGCTCATCTGCTGGACGAGGAAGCGGTAGCTTGCCATGTTGGCATTCTTGGCGTCCCAGTCATGAGACGACTGTTGGACCACCAAGTCTGAGTCGCCGTAGCAGAGGATGCTGCAAATGCTGATTTCTTTGGCCAGTCGGAGCCCGAAGATGAGCGCCTCGTACTCAGCTACGTTGTTGGAGGCGGCGAAGTGGATCTGAAGTGTGTACTTCAGCTTGTCTCCTTTGGCAGAGGTGAGGACGATGCCGTCTCCCAAGCCGGTGCGCATCTTCAAGCCATCAAAGTGCATCCGCCAATGCGTAGAATCCGGCGCTAGTGGCAATTATTGCGACTCGGCCCAGTCAACAAGGAAGTCGGCCAACGCTTGGGTCTTGATGGCTGTGTGGGGCTGGTAGAGGATGGTGTCGGGAGACAACTCGATGGCCCAATTGGCTACCCAGCCCGAGGCATCTCTGTTGCCCATGATGTCAGCGAGGGGAGCAATGCAGACAACCGTGATGGAGTGCTCTTAGAAATATTGCTTCAACTTCCTGGCGACAAAGTACACTCCATAGCACCATCTAATAATGGGGGTAATTCTGCTTGGCCGACTGGTCCTTGCCCACGCTCAGGACCACGCTCAGGTAGTACACCGACCTCTGGACCGACTGGTCCTTGCCGGCTTCTAGACGCTCGACGACAATCACCCTGCTGATGACTCAGTTGGGTTGCGGCGATGTAGAGGAGCATGGGCTCTTTAGCAGCCGGAGCCGACAGGATAGGCGACATTGACATCATGCGCTTAAGCTGGAGGAAGGCGGCGTCCGCGTGGTCGTTCCACTCGAAGCAACTAGTTTTCTTCATGAGCTGGTAGAGAGGGGGTACCTTCTCGCCCAACTGACTGACGAAGCGGCTGAGGGATGCCAGGCACCCGGTGAACTTCTGGACGTCACGAAACTTGGTGGGCTTCTCCATCCGCTCGATGGCCTTGATATTGACAGGGTTGCACTCGATGACACGTTCTGAGACAAGGAAGCCAAGGAGCTGGCTGGCTGGTACACCGAAGACACATTTCTCCGGGTTGAAACGACACAGCTTCTCAAAGGTCTCCTTGAGGTCTTCCATCAGGGTGCCACGCTCTCCGTCTTCACCACAATGTCGTCCACGTAGATGTGGGCATTGCATCCGAGTTGCTTCAACAAGCATTTTGCATACAACATTGGAAGGTGGCGCCGGCATTTCTCAAGCCGAATGTCATGGTGATGTAGCAGAAAGTGCCGAATGGTGTGATGAAGGCAGTCTTCAGGCGATCAGCTGGATCCAGTTTGACCTGGCGGTAGCCGGAATAGGCATCAAGGAAAGACAACAGCTCTCATCCGGCTATGGAGTCAATCACTTGGTCTATCCGGGGCGGAGCAAACGGATCTTTGGGGAAGGTTTTGTTGGGACTAGTAAAATCAATGCACATACGCCAATTGTTGTTCTTCTTCAACACAAGAACCGGACACCCGGCATGTCTTTCGGGACCATGGGAAGATGTCTCGATTCTCACAGAGGAAATTGACGAGCTCGTCTTCCTATATGCTATCAAGGCCAGTGCCCATGACAGCAAACCTCTCCGGGTGCTCCGGATCCAGGGGGATCTCCTTGGTCTCTTTGGCCGTCCGGAGGGAGGCCCCTGCTTCCACCTCCTTGGGATCAGTTGGCATGGCCGCCTTCTCGCTAGCTATTGGTACCAACCGATCAAGGAGCCGTTTTTCTTGAGCGATGATGAGGGACTCGGCCAGCGACTGCTAGTGGTAGCACAATCTTGCGACTTCTTGTAATCTCCGACAATGGTGATGATGCCCTTCGTGCCCGACATCTTGTCCTTCAGGTATGCATAGTGTGGGATCATCATGAACTTGGCCAGTGCAGGGCGGCCCAAGAGCGCGTGGTAGGGGCTTTCTAGGTCGACGACATCGAACCGGATTGGCTCGCGGCGGAAGTGATGCCTGTCACCGAAGGGGACGTCAATCTTTATCTTGCCAATTGGGGAGCAAGAAAGGCCGGGAACTATGCCATGGAAAACAGTCCGACTTGGCTGAAGCTGCTTTGCCTTGATACCCAGCCGCTCCATGGTCTCGCGGTACAGGTTGTTGATGATGTTGCCACCATCTATTAGTACTTGGCCAAAATGGTAGGTCCGCCTCTCCTTTGTGAAGGTTGCGTCGAGTACTAGGGCATATGAACCCGGGTTTGGCATCACAGTCGGGTGGTCAGCTTGGCTCCAAGTGATGGGCCTCTCGGACCAGTGCATGTGGGCGGGAACCTCCGAGCTGACGGTGTTGACCTCTTGGTGCTGCTGCCGCTTGTTGTGCTTGTTGCAGGCTTCACTCGTGAAGACGATGTAGGTGGCGTGCTCTTCAGGGAACTCATCTTGGATGGCGCCGACAGGTCGAGCTGCCGGCTGCTGAGCGGTCATAGCTGGAGGGCCGACTGGTGGGGGAGACGGGAGGGCATCGCCATTGGCGATCCGAGTTAGCCATTTGCACTTCCGCGTGGTGTGGTTGGATGGCTTTGTGCCGTCGTGGAACTTGCACGGGCATCGAGGGCCTGCTCAAAGGAGAGGGGTGGGCAGCCATGCTGCCTTGCCCATTGCTGCCGCTTGGGGACGGGCTGACCAGCCGGCTGCTGATCTTCGACTGCTGCTACCTGTCAGCTATTGGAAGCCAGCTGCTCGGCCTTCCACTTGTTGTCGTTCTGCTGGCGCCGGTTGGTGTCACTGGCCGGTGTTATTGGAGCCGGAGGGAGCACCTTCACGGACACGTCCACTCGGAGGTCTGACTTCATGGAGGAGTCGGTCGTGGCATATTTATCCGCTATGATCAGCAGCTCGTCTAGGGTGGCCGGTGATACGTCTCCGTCGTATCTATAATTTTTGATTGTTCCATGCCAATATTGTTCAACTTACATATAGTTTTGGCAACTTTTTGTACTATTTTTGGGTCTAACATATTGATCTAGTACCCAGTGCCAGTTCATGTTTGTTGCATGCTTTATGTTTCGAAGAAACCCCATATCAAACGGATTCCAAACGGGATAAATATGGACGGAGAATATTTTTGGAATATTCATGATTTTCTGGAAGAAAAATCGACGCAAGACGATGCCCGAGGGGGCCACAAGGCAGGGGCGCACCCCTAACCCTCGTGGGCACCCCGTAAGGTGGTTGACGCTCATCTTTTGCCGCGAGAAAGCTAATTTTCGGAGAAAAATCTGGGCGAAGGTTTCAACCCAATCACAGTTACGGATCTCCGGATATAAAATAAAAGGTGAAAGGGCAGAATCAGAGAATGCAAAAACAGAGAGAGACAGATCCAATCTCGGAGGGGCTCTCGCCCCTCCCACGCCATGGAGACCATGGACCAGAGGGGAAACCGTTCTCCCATCTAGGGAGAAGGTCAAGGAAGAAGAACAAGAAGGGGTCTCTCTCCCCATTGCTTCCGGTGGCGCCGGAACGCCGCCGGTGGCCATCATCACCACCGCGATCTACACCAACATCGCCACCATCTTCACCAACATCTCCATCACCTTCCCCCATCTATATTCAGCGATCCACTCTCCCGCAACCCACTGTACCCTCTACTTGAACGTGGTGCTTTATGCTTCATATTATTATCCAGTGATGTGTTGCCATCCTATGATGTTTGAATAGATTTTCGTTGTCCTACCGGTGATTGATGAATTGCTATGATTGGTTTAATTTGCTTGTGGTCATGTTGCTGTCCTATGGTGCTCTCCGTGTCGCGCAAGCGTGAGGGATTCCCGTTGTAGGGTGTTGCAATACGTTCATGATTCGCTAATAGTGGGTTGCTTGAGCGATAAAAGCATAAACCCAAGTAAGGGGGTTGTGGCGTACGGGATAAAGGGGACTTGATGCTTTAATGCTATGGTTGGGTTTTACCTTAATGATCTTTAGTAGTTGCGGATGCTTGCTAGAGTTCCAATGATAAGTGCATATGCTCCAAGAAGATAAAGTATGTTAGCTTATGCCTCTCCCACATAAAAATTGCTATCGGTCTAGTAAAGTAGTCAATTGCTTAGGGACAATTCCACAATTCCTACCACCACTTTTCCACACTCGCTATTTTTACTTTATTCCTTCTTTATCTAAACAGCCCATAGTTTATATTTGCGTGCTCTTTATTATCTTGCAAACCTATCCAACAACACCTACAAAGTACTTCTAGTTTCACACTTGTTCTAGGTAAAGCGAACGCTAAGTGTGCGTAGAGTTGTATCGGTGGTCGATAGAACTTGAGGGAATATTTGCTCTACCTTTAGCTCCTTGTTGGGTTCGACACTCTTACTTATAAAAAGAGGCTACAATTGATCCCCTACACTTGTGGGTTATCAGTCGGCTCGTCACAGAGGAGCTTGTGCTTGAGTAAGGTGCCCTCTCGGCACCCGGCATTGAAGTACTCTATGGCTTGTACCTCATGCACCCCTTCACAGGAGTTGCGCAGCTCGTCCCAGCACGTCAGGTAGTCGCGAATGGACTCAGTCGGGCCTTCAACGCACATGGAGAGATGGCGAGTGAGGGAGTCCCGGATTAGGGGGTGTCCGGATAGCCGAACTGTCACCTTTGGCCGGACTCCTGGACTATGAAGATACAAGATTGAAGACTTCGTCCCATGTCCGAATGGGACTTTCCTTGGCGTGGAAGGCAATCTTGGCGATATGGATATGTAGATCTCCTACCATTGTAACCGACTCTGTGTAACCCTAACCCTCTTCGGTGCCTATATAAACTGGAGGGTTTTAGTCCGTAGGACAAACAACAATCATGCTTCTAGGGTTTAGCCTCTGTAATCTCATGGTAGATCTACTCTTGTACTACCCATATCATAAATATTAATCAAGCAGGAGTAGGGTTTTACCTCCATCGAGAGGGCCCGAACCTGGGTAAAAACATCGTGTCCCTTGTCTCCTGTTACCATCCCCCCTAGACGCATAGTTCGGGACCCCCTACCCGAGATCCGCCGGTTTTGACACCGACATTGGTGCTTTCATTGAGAGTTCCTCTGTGTCGTCGCCATCAGGAAGGATGCCTCATCCCATCTTTAAAGACGGCACTATTGCTAAAGGAGCTTTGGCTATCGGCCAAACTCTCCGGCTAGGCGGTTTCCTTATGACCGCCCGTCCGGCCACCGCGCCGATGATGACTCCTCGGGTCATCGGAAGCAATCTTCACGTTAGCTCGGAACTCGCCGAGCAGTTAGATCCGATGGAGCTCTCTTCCTTAAACAAGCTCTTGGATCGCATCGCCGCCCTAGGAGTCGCTACAGACTACGATCAAATTGGGCCTAAAACCGATTTGAGAGAGATAAATTCTCCCCAGGTTACCCACCACGTTGCCGTGGTTGAGGAGCAATACGGCGACCCTTCCTCGATTTTAAGGACTAGCTATGTCCGGATTCCTGATCCCTCCATGCCGGATTCCCGCGTTGGGGAGGACGTAACTCAAGCCCTGAACCTAAAGTCAGGCAGCAGGCTAGGTGCATTGGACAACATCCAAGAACCCAAGCTTCCGAGTTCGGAAACTTCTTGGCCCCTGAGCCCGAGATTGGACAGGGTTCCGGATTTAATTCCACCCGCCCACCCAAACATAAGCGATCTATCCCAAATCCGGCAAGAGCCCGCAGAAACAGTACACCATTACTGGGCCAGATTCCTCCTGGTTATGAACAGAATAAAGGACTGCCGTGACGAGGACACGATTACATTCTTCCGCAATAATTGCACGGACAAGGGAATCCTCAACGCCGTAAGTCGTCGTGAAATTACATGCTTCGCTGACTTGGCGTCCATAGTATGAAAGTACTGTGAGATGTAAAGCGCCTGGAAAACCGAAATCAATTTTTGGGACAATCCGGCCCTGAATACAACCCTAGTCCAAAATAAAAGGGTGCATCATCGCCAGGCACCTGGGTTAAATACCAAAAAGAAAAAACCCTCTATAGGGCATGGAACCGTACTGGAGGGATGGCTCAATGGACCCTGCAAAATTCATAGTACAGAGGGCGCCACTCCAACTCATAGCCTTAGAGCATGTTGGATACTACGACAGGTGGCCAAAAGTGGCAAAGAGCTTGTAGCTCCAGAGCATCAGCCCAAGGATACCAGTACGGTATTAACAGTCTTAGAGACGTTCGCATCAAATAATATGCGAAAACGAACACTCCGCAGCCTTGCCGAAGTCTACCAAGTAGCAACAATAAACCCATGGAGTGACATGGCTATTACCTTTAATGCCAGTGACGAACCTAAATTCCGAACAGCCCGAGCACCAGCCTCACTGGTCCTCAGTCCAATAGTGGACGGCTTTCGCCTCACAAAGGTACTCATGGACGGTGGCAGCGGATTGAACCTCATTTACGAGGAAACCCTTCGAAAAATGGAAATAGACTGGAGCCGCATTGAGCGAAGCAGCACAACCTTTAGAAGAATAATCCCCAGTCAGGAAGCATGTTGTACAGGAAAAATCACACTGGATGTGGTACTCGGCACGCGATAATTACAGGTTCGAGGAGGTCACGTTTCAAGTGGCCCCGTTCAGCAGCGGATATCACGCTCTATTAGGGCGAGAGGCATTCACAATTTTTCAAGCTATACCCTATTACGAGTACATGAAGCTCAAAATGCTCGGGCCCAACGGAGTCATCACTCTTGCTAGTGACCCATACATAGCACTCCGCGCCGAAAATAAGATAGCCGCACTGGCCCTTGAGGCACTATCCGAAGCCCTAGCGGCCGAAGAACTCACTGCGCTGCGCTCCACGGTGAATAGGGATGATGTGATACTCGATAAGAGATCCAAGTCCACCTCCTTTAAACCAGCGGATGAAATAGTCAAATTCCAAGTCCATCCAGCGGACCCTACAAAAACGGCCTCCATCGGGGCATAATTAAACCCTGATGTAGACGCCGCACTATGAGAATTCCTACGCGAAAATTGGGACATTTTTGCCTGGCACCCTTCAGACATGCCAGGAATCCCATGCCGGCTGGCCGAGCACAGCCTAAACATCCAAAAAGGATTCAAGCCAGTCAAATAGGCTCTTCGGCGTTTCTTCGAACCCAAGAGACAGGCCATGAGAGAGGAGCTAGCCAAATTATTGGAGGCCGGATTCATCAGAGATATAAAACATCCGGACTGGCTAGCAAACCTGGTGATGGTACCAAAGAAGGACAAATCCTGGCGCCTATGCGTCGATTTTAAGGACCTCAACAAGGCTTGCCCAAAGGATCCCTTGCCACTCCCCCGCATCGATGACATTATCGACGCTACCGCAGGACACGATTCATTGTGTTTCCTCGACGCATACTCCGGCTACCACCAAATTAAGATGGCAGAGCCCGACCAGGCCGCAACGGCATTCATCACCCCATACGGCCCATTCTGCTTGAACACAATGCCCTTTAGGCTCAAAAACGGCGGCGCAACATATCAGCGCATGATTCAGACATGTCTGGCAAACCAGATCGGCAAAACGGTGGAGGCATACGTAGGCGATGTGGTCGTCAAAACCAAGCACGTTGAAACTCTAGTAGACGATTTGAGGCTCACGTTCGATAATCTCCGAACATATGACATTAAGCTTAACCCAGAAAAATGCGTTTTCGGTGTACCCGACAGAAATCTCTTGGGCTTCATTGTATCCGGTAGAGGAATTGAAGCAAAGCCAGCCAAGATCCGAGCTCTGTCACAATTGGGTATCCCAAAGGAACTCAAACAGATACAAAAATTGACGGGATGCGTGGCGGCTCTAAGCCGCTTTATCTCCCATTTAGGAGAAAAGGCGTTACCTCTTTATCGCCTCCTCCGACGCACCGAACACTTCGAGTGGGCGGATGCCGCCACGGCCGGACTCAAAGAAGTAAAAGCCATATTGGCAACAAACCCGGTCCTGGCCGTGCCCAACATGGGCAAACCAATGCTATTATATATCGCGGCAACTCATCAAGTTGTGAGCGCAGTGCTCGTTGTCGAATGAGAAACGGACGGACACAAGTTCCCCCTTCAAAAACCAGTTTACTACATGTCCACCGTCCTAACTCCATGCAAGTCACAGTACCCGCATTATCAAAAGATAGCGTACGCGGTGTTCATGGCATCCCGGAAGCTGCGACACTACTTTCAAGAGTGTTCGATAACAGTAGCCTCCAAAGTACCTCCTAATGACATTATAAACAACCGCGACGCGATGGGCCGGATTGCCAAATGGGCCATTGAGCTCCTCCCGTTCGACATAACTTATAAGCCACGGTGAGCTATTAAGTCGCAAGTTTTGGCCGACTTCGTCGCCGAATGGACTGAAGCCGAACTCCCTAAAGAGTATGGCGCATATTCCAACGGGATAATGCACTTTGACGGCTCCAAAATGTTGGCCGGTCTGGGGGCTGGCATTGTTTTGACATCCCCAACCGGAGATATGGTTCAATACGTACTCCAGATAATGTATACAAACTCCAACAACACAGCCGAACATGAGGCCCTTCTACACAGCCTCCGGATGGCAGTCCCATGGGCATTCAACGCCTAGAGGTGCGCGGGGATTCGAACCTCGCAATGTCCCAAACAAATGGAGACTTCGATGCCAAGGATCCGAAAATGGCAGCTTATCGCAACACCGTCCTAAAAATGTCAGCTCGGTTTGAAGGGCTCAAATTTCGCCATATAGCTCGGGATAACAACCATGCAGCAGACGTATTGGCGCGCATTGGCGCAAAGCGCGATGTCGTCACTCCCAACATCTTCCTAGAGAGGCTGTTCAAGCCATCCGTATTATGGGAGGGAGAATCCGAAAATAACAACCCGGACCCAACTGCACTGCCCGATGCCGAACATTCTGACACAATTGGTGGTTCGCCCAACGAAGTAACATCTTCATCCCACGTAATAATGGCAGTCATTGCCCCATGTACGGAACCATTCCTAGCCTACCTAACCAGGCAGGAACTTCCCGAGGACCAAAACGAGGCCCACTGCATAGTGTGGCGATCTAAAGCCTATAAGGTCCATGAGGGAGAGCTTTACAAGAAAAGCACAACCAGAGTCCTTCAAAGGTGTATCTCCGAAGAGGAAGGGCGGAACCTTCTAGCTGAAATTCATGCCAGACTCGGCGGGCACCACGCCGCAGCCCGGGCCCTTGTAGGCATCTGTACATGATTTTATTGGCCGACGGCCCGGGCAGATGCTCAGGATTTAGTTCAACGATGCGTCGGTTGCCAGCTCTTTGCTAATCAAAGCCACATGCCACCCACCGCCCTCAACACTATACCCATCACCTGGCCCTTCGCGGTCAGGGGGCTTGACATGGTTGGACCCCTTAAAGGAGGAACCCACAAGCAAAAATACCTACTGGTCATGGTGGATAAATTCACCAAATGGATAGAGGCCAAACCTGTTAAGATGGCCGAATCTGGACCGGTGATAGACTTCATATCAGGGGTCATGTACTGTTACGGTGTCCCCCATAGCATCATCACTAATAATGGCACAAACTGTATGGCCGACGAGGTCAAACTCTGGTGCAAAAACATGGGCATCAAGCTCGACTATGCTTCAGTCTATCACCCTCACACTGACGGTCAAGTCAAGCGAGCAAATGGTCTAATCATGAGCGGCATCAAACCCAGATTAGTGCGGTCCCTCAAGGAATCTAACAGGCACTAGGTAGAGGAGCTTGACTTCGTACTCTAGGGGCTGCGGACCACTCCAAATCGCACCACCGGATTTACACCATTCTTTATGGTATACGGCACAGAGGCAGTTCTGCCCTGTGACATAATTCATGACTCACCTCGCGTGTGCATGTACGAAGAAAGAGAAGCCAAGCTCAATCGGCAGGACAGTTTGGACGCATTGGAGGAGGAGCGGGACGTGGCAAAAGACCGTTCCGCATTTTATCAACAACAAGCTCGAAGATATCAAAGCAGAGAAGTACGGGCCAATACTTACAACGTTGGCGAGTTAGTTCTATGCCTGCCGGACAAGAAAAAGGACAAACTCAAGCCCAAATGGGAAGGTCCCTTTATCATCGACCAAGTCCTGACCGGTGGTGCGTACCGTCTTCGAGATGCGTCGGATAATCGACTCGAGCCGAACCCATGGAACGCAGCCCGTCTCCGAAGATTCTACGCCTAGCGCCAGATTCTGAGTTCGTCTCCTTCCTCCGTCTACATTTTACATATTAGCTATCTTCTGTTTCTCTCCTCCTCCCTCCTTTTCTATTGCAGCCTTTGAAAGCTTGTTCGCGCATCGTTCGCAAACACTTGACGCGCTATCCGCGCTCATTATACCTGGGGGCTTCTTTAACAGAAGTTTATTTATACGGGCTTCATGCCCAACACATGTGTCACACTTCCACGTGTACCTTTTATTCACCATTATATGCATCGATATCACTTAAGTTTTGCCCAAGCTGGGTTGCCTGGCTCCTGTGCTTACCCCTACGTTCCCGATTATTCGGCTAGGCGGTAAAGTGAGCACGTCTACGATTGTTACTGCCGGGTCAGCCGGATGTGTACCTCAGACTGGGTGAAGCCAAAAGCTAGCGTTCTTACATGTCATCTTTAATTACATAGTCAATCCGACTGATTATATTCCTCTTCAATGCCATCTAATAGGCTGTCTAGTTTACAGTCCTGCTGGGAATACTTAGCGGCCAACTCTACTTGGTCGTACACTAAGCTCACAGGGATCTCCTTCCCATCGGGCCCCGTAGGTCCGACCTCGGCCATGTGGTTTGGGTCAACCTTCGTGTACCGCGTCTTCACCATGGCCCAGGCTTCCCTGGCGCCCTGACTGTAGGCCAATATCTTCCATAATCGGAAGCGCCGCCGCGCTCCCTGAAGCCTCTCTGCAAGCTCTCCAAAGCCTTCGGGTGCGGAGAGAGAGGGCCACAAGGCCTGGGCGACGCCTTTCATCACCTGCCGAACTCGTTCGTGCAGTTGTAAGAGCTCGAGAAGAAGGTCACCCGTAGAACCGGGCATTTCCTCTGCAGGACGGCCTGTGAGCATACCTACAGATAAAACTCTGTTAGTCGACTTCCTCACCGAACTTTTTTTCAAAAGTTCATTTAAGCACTTACTAAAAATGTCGCGTCAAAGCCGCCGATTCTCCTTAACGGAGTCAGACAGCTGGGCACGAACATCCTTTAGTTCCTCACCCAGCTGGGTGGTGGCATCTTGGAGATTATTTTTTTCTTGCCTCACCCTTGTAAGCACATTCTCATCTGCCTTTAACCGGCACATGAGATGTTGCTTCTCCGGATCTATCCCAGCGCCATCTGCAATATTATTGTCAGACCTCTACACACGCCGCACTTCACAAGTTACTTATCTTTTGAAGCATATATTACCAGAGGGGGTCTCTTTGGCTTCCCCCGCTGCGGCTAGCGCGACCTCAAGTTGGGCCTTGCAATCCTCCAGCTCCTGGGACAGTTGGGTATTCTTTTCTGTAAGATCCTACATAATAAATGATCCTTAAATCAGTTATTCTAACTATTTCAAGTCTCGGGGGCTATTGGCATGTATAACTGTCAAATTTTCTCACCCGTATGCCTTTTACATACTGCTCCGTGGCTCTGGCTAGACCATTTTGAGCGGCACGGAGGTGCGCATCTCCCGAATTAAAGGTATCCAATGCCTCTAGGGAGAAACACGTGTCACGAGGAACTGTCCGGTGACGCCTGTGATTCATGGCACTCTCCACCTCGGAATTGGTGGCAGATAACCTGTCGGCATCCTCTGTCGGAGGAGCATCCGAAGCATGCCTCGTGTTCGCCTCCGCTTCTAGACCTGGCTTTGGAGCCTGACGAGCGGAGGATTGATTGGCAACCTCTCCGGATACAGTCCGGCGAGCGCTCTTTTTCCTGAAAAAGCACGAGCGTCAGTATGTCTCCCAGGAATAAAGCCTGAGAGTAAGGTGGCACGCCATACCGTTGCACCGGAGTTTCAATCCAGACCGCACTTCTTTTTAGCCTGCTGGGCCGTGCTACCCCTTGTTGGCTAGCCACCGCGGGCTCGGCCTTCCGCCTCAAGGGCGCCCCCTGTGAAACGTCATCGGTATACGGTGATCAAAAATAAGCACGGATGGGTCATTTCCAAAGTATTGGGACTTTGATCTCAATTACTTGTGAGGCTGGAAGTATTCCGGGGTAATCAGTCGTAATGGCGACCAAGGCATTATCAATGCTCAGTTGGTGAAATACCCCATCAATCAGCTCAACTGATATGTCCAGATCCTCTTGGGAGGTCGGATTGAGGAACCGTTCTGGATCCTCGGGTTGTGGAGGCGGGCCGTTTATGTCCTTTACAGCCTGGCACAGTTCCTGCGCCGAAATCACAAAATGAGATACTTCACTATGGGAGTATGGATCGGATAGGCAAAAATAAATGTCCGCTTACCCAGCTTGGATGATTGGACATAGAAAATCCGTCCTGTGGATTGACGTGGAGAAATTCCACCTCTTCTCCCTTGTACAACACAGACAAGATCTTCGTCAGATTGGCGACCGATCCCGGCCCCTTACGGCCGCAGCGGGTGGCATCATCCTCCCCGTTGAAATCCCACATGGGGAGGCCTCTATACTGGAGCGGCTGCACCCCCCACATAATGCATGTGGCCATGACCCCGATCACGGTCAGTCCGGAATGAGCCAACAACCTTATCCGGCTCAACAGGTAAAGGACGTCCCTGTCATTTTCCTTCCGAGGGCTCCGTGGACGCCAACTTAGGCGTTTCTTCAAAGGAGCATTATTGAACTCAGGGAGGCCGATCCGAACAGGGTCCGGCAGGGGGAATCTTCTATATAAAACCACTCCGAAAGCCAGTCTTCGGATGCCTTCTTCGGGGTTCCGGATAGATATCCGGTCCCGGCGATGCGCCATAGTTCGGCTCCTCCCACTTGATATATTGACCCCTCTTGAGAACGGGGCACAAGGCAGAACAACTTCTTCCATAGTGCAAAATGAGCCTCGATGCCCAAAAACAGCTCACAAAGGGCCACGAAGCCCACAATATGCAAAATGGAGGCAGGCATAAGGTTGTGCAACTGGAGGCCGTAGAACTCCAGGAGCCCCCAGAGAAACAGATGAATTGGAAATCCGAGCCCTCTTATCAAATAAGAGACAAGGCACACCCGCTCTCCTTTGGAGGGGCTGGGGACGCTCTCCGCTTAATTTCCGCCCTTATAGGTGGTGAGTCCGGCTCGTACCGGAACCATGAAGGTTGGGGGAAGAAATCCCTTCACTACTGGAAACAGGGAATTTGCCATCAGCCAGCTCTTTGCCATCTGCCAGCTGATGGCAAAGAACGTCTTTGCCATCTGCTTATAAAAAACAGATGGCAAAGAACTGACAGACGGCAAAGAACGTGGTTGCCGTCAGCCAATTCTTTGCCATCTGCTAGTGGATGGCAAATAATCTTTGCCATCTGCCAGCAGATGGCAAAGAGGTTGGCAAATCCTATGGCCGTCAAGAGTGTAACGGCGTACCAGCCCCACCTCTTTGCCATTTGCCAGCAGACGGCAAAGATTCTTTGCCATCTACTGGCAGATGGCAAAGAGATGGGACTATCTCTGTCTTTGCTAAAAAAAAGCAAAGAGTGAAAAATTAAAGAAAAGAAAACCCCTAGCCTCCCTAAAAAAACCCCAGCCACCCCGAATCAGTCTCAGCCCACTCCCGTGCGTGCTGCTGGATAGGGTTCGCCGCCAACCTCACCGGTCGCTGCTACCGTCGGTTTCCCCTACATGGCCGGAGGATAGGCCATCCCGCCGGTCCATTCCCGCCCCACCCCCATTCCTTTCTTGCTCCCTCCCTCCCCGCGCTCGCCCGTGGAATCCCCTTTGACTCCCAGCCGCCCCCGCCGACGCCCGCCAGTAGCGCCTGCCGGCGGGCCGCCTCGCGTCGCCCGATCTGTCGCCCGTCCCGCCTCCTCACCCAGGTTCGTACGAAGCTCCTCTTCCTCCGACCGATACTGCCTCTGCTTGCTTGCGATTGCCGCTGGATCCGCGCTTGCTGCCGCTCTGGGCAGGGGAATGGCCGAATCTCCACCCCGGGGACCTGGGCCTTGTTAGCGGCGCCCGCTAGATCTGGGGGCGGGTGCACCGCACGGACGCGAGTTTTCGAATTCACGCGGATCTCCTGCCCGTCTCTGCTGTCAGGTGCCGCGCCCGCTTTTGATGCCGGATTCCCCCCTGCTCTGTTTGGCTGTTGTTAGGACCGTCTATTGTTTTTAGCTTGCTTCACGGCGATGATAAGCCTATGTGCTACGCTTCATTTTGTCTGGGATTCAGTGTTGAAAAACTTGAGATGGTAGTGGTAGGTGGCGGCTTGGATCTCACCAACAATGGACTGTGCAGGTCTCCTACCCAGGAGGAGGACTAGGAGGAGCAGGAGGAGGGGAGACCTGTTGGGCGCGCGCAGGAGGCTCCCCGCCGATCGCCACCCGCCACCCCAAGGATCAAGGCCGGCTGCGCCGGTCCCCGTCGGTCGCTGCTCCGGATCCAGGCCGCCCACCGCCCTACCCCCGTCAGCCCGGTCTATTTCCCACTGGATCCCATCTTCGCCGCCGTCCGACGCGCCTTCTTCAAGGAGCTGCGACCCCATGTCTCAGAGGAGCTAGCCCCGGCGCCATTGATGCCCGAGCGACGCTCCCAAGCTAGGAGCGGCACCAGGACGACCACGCCCCCGAAGCCTAAACTGCAAGGTGAGCTCGTCCCCTTCTCTTCTTCCATATGGATCAGTGTCCTGGCTCATGTTCTCTGTTCTGTACATGTGTGCAGTTTATTTTCAGAGTACTTGTTGCGTGCAAAATCCTACCCTGGCGCAGGTTGTTGGTTGTTTAATTCTGGAATCACAAGTTAATGCATTTTGCTATGTGGGTACTGCAATCTTATATGGGCAACAAGTTCAATATGGTTTTTAGAAAAGAAAGTCCAATCTGGTTTTTAGAAAAGGCAAGTCCAATCTGGTCACGTAGCTAGGCAAATACAATTTGCAATTCCTGCCTTGCCGTAACAAGCTTGATTTGGTATGGTAGAAAAATAGAACTCCTAATATCTCGCCCTACCCCGAGGATTCTGTGCCACTCCACGCCGGCAAGGCTTAAGCCTTCTTCTTCACGTTATTTTTTTCTAATAAGATCACCGCTCGTAAAGAAAAATCCCATAGATCGTGGATCATCTAAAGCAAAAGCCCTAGCGAGTCTGCCGAGGCCTAGCGAGTCTGCCGGCTTTGTCGTCCTCATGCCGCCGCCATGCTTGTGCTTGGCGCCATCTATTGTGGCTTCTTCTCCACCAACTCGAGCAATTGATCTCCTCTTTTCCCATGCCGTCATGGTATCCTTGCTGACATGTGTTCGGCCATTATGTCCTGCAGATCCACCCACGCCCTCTCCATTGCCACTCCATCGGTCGCGTAGAGAATATCGAGAAACGCAGCCTAACGCCAGTGTCGAGCTGATTCCGGGGATGATTCCACTCAAACGTAATGAGCATATACGAACAGGTTTGCAGTACGTCCATGCCTTTGGGGCATCTGGAGCTTCACATAATTGCTAATTAGTGGCTGGGATTTTGACGTCGCCTCTTATACATATATGGAGTTGCACTGTGATTAAATTTATATTGCTTTAATAATGTTCAAGCTTGGAAAATGATGCTTAGTTCTAGACAATGGAAATAAGTTGTCATTATTTCGGAACTTATCCGTGCACCGAGACTTGCTACTTTGATTCCGTTGTTTGCTAGAGAGAATAGCTATGTAACCTGGCCGACCTCTCTAACCTCATTTATGAATTTGGTTTCTCAGAGTTCAACTATGTCTTTCAAAAATCAAACTAAAACATATTCCATTTATTTATCCCACTGTTTATAGGCAATCTGGTCATACCTTTGTAGTTCTATTTGGAAAATAGTTAGAGAACATTAGGTACCAACAATAGCACTATTTTTTGTCGGACGAGGACATCGACATGCAGCCTGCTACGGACTCCACCACCAATCATCCTCATGTAGTGGCGTGAGGTGCCCATGTGTCAAGATGGTGGTGCAACGGCTGGCAACAACGTGTCTGAATGCCATGGGCAGATGGGTGACAGTGATATACGTCCTACATAGATGTATGATTTCGTCTCTTCCACTGGATTATGATGAAATTAAGGATCAAGTATCATATGCATGCATGATAGCTACATACAGTTTTTCTGTACAAATGGTGTGTTGCACTGCTATTTTGTTGAAAAGACATTATCTTGCAGATCCTTTTATTTCATTGTTTCTTTCCCTTATAATATTTATTGATGATTTGGTTGATTTCTTGACTAGAGGATTTGAAGATACAAATAATTGGCTAGAAGTATAGTATGTCTTGCAATCAAAGTTTCCAATTATATTCCGATCAACATCCTGTAACTGACCAATTGCTATGTCCGCAGATATACATTCTAAATTATACATGTTATCTCCCAATGAAGAGATGAGAAAAATATAAGTATGTAATTATACATACACTAGCAACTTCCAGTTTTATAACTGAGCTCATAGCTACTCTTTCAGCTCATGTTCTACTATGTCTAAATGTATATGGAAATTTTCTCTCCCCCTGTACCTTAAAGAGCATATTGGGCCAGGGATTCATTTGAACTGGCTGTGATTGGGTATTGACGTTATTCATATTTTCTAAAAGCCAGCAGTTATGTCCTATAATTTGTACTGCATATAATTAAGTTAGGCTTGAGCAACAGTTTTTCCATATTTACAATTTAATTAGGTGTATGCAAAAATATGAAATGGTGTTATTAAGGCAGAGGAACCGTATGTAGGACATATTTGTGATAAGAAAAATCAAACATATCTACATATAGATTTGTTATTTTGTCTTCATTATCTTGCCTAAAAATATACTAATAAGACCACATCAGGTGCAAACATTTTGCTCCCAGACTTCTTTTAGCATAAAATTGTAACTAAATAATATCAATCAAATCCCTCTTTAAATTTTAGAAATTCCCGAGTTTGTTTCCATTAATGCAAATATTTATACTAGCATTTGAATATGGAATACTTTGTTTTTTCCCATTACATGAATGAGACTAATGTGCGGGTCGTAATTTTGAAATAATAAATGAAACGTGCACTCCTTCATATTTTTGTTAAAATACACACAAAAATATTAGATATAAATTTTAATGTTGCTGACATCTACATTAAAAAAATTCTTCTGAAATTTAGAACATGGACATCCACAGTTACGGTTACATACAATGTTAAATCAGAATTAATTGTCGGCTAGAATGCAAGGGTAGTGGAGCATTTAACATCAAAGAACCTATTTCACTAAATGGTCTACAATTACTAACTGAGATGAGTTACTACTGTATTTCTCTTGTTCTAATTACAACATGTATACATGTGTGTTATAAGTTCAATTATATATGAAGATGCCGACGGGGTCATATATTTATGAACTATGAGTTAGGTCATATATTTTCCGATTTTGATATGAAAAACATCATAATATATTTGGGTTGATTATGTGGATTTAAATGTGCAGTTGTTTCGTTGCTATGAGGGTCTGGTGTTCGACGACTTCCCCATGCGTTCATCCTAATGAGACATTGCAAATGATCTTTAATTTGGTGCAACATAACTCCCGACAAGCATCGACGTCTGCCATTATCGCGAGCAAGACCCTGATCCTCCTTCGTCGGCCACTACCGCGAGCAAGAACCTTGATCCTTCACCTACGGGTTGACGGTAAGTTTTGCCTAGTGCTTTTCTTAATTAGCTCCAAAATGACCTATTTAACCTAGGATAGCTTTAAAATGACCTATACTTAGCATTTTTTCCTCCAAAATGACTTAATATGCTTAGCTAGCTCAAAAATGACCTATTTAACCTAGGATAGCTCTAAAATGACCTATACTTAGAATTTTTTTCCTCTAATTGACTTAATATGCTTAGCTAGCTCTAAAATGACTTACGAAATGACATATTTTAGCTCCAAAATGACTTCATATGCTTAGCTAGCTCCAAAATGACATAATAAACTTATTAGTTCCAAAATGACCTTACATAGCATTTTTACACCAAAATGACTTAGTATGCTTAGTTAGCTCAAAAATGACATAATAACCATACTTAGCTCCAAAATGACCTATTTTATAGATATAAGTTGCATCATAATAATCTTCACATTTTAGTTGCGTCATAATAATCTTCTTCTTCTAGTCTTCTTCTAACTTTCTTCTTTCCCATTTTGTAGATTTGCTTCAGATCACGGAAGCTTGGGTTGATGGAGTGCTTGTCTTTAGTTTTTGTTTTGACTTTGTGAAACTTGCTACCTGTGATGAAACTGTGTAATATTGATGAAACTGTGTAATATTGATGAAACTATGTATATGTATGGATGAAACTTGCTACTATTGGTAACATGTGTTGGATATGTGTTCGATATATATGTGTTCATGACTATTGGTAATATGTGTTGAATATGCTATATTGGTCATATAAATATATTTGTGTTTGATTTTCTATAAAAATGAATTGATATAAGAAAAAATATATTAAATGGGGCAATATAGGCACTTTGCCATTAGTTGGCAGATGGCAAAGAGGCCACGTGTCATCTACATGTAAAATTTGGGCTGGCATATTTGGGACCTTTGCCATCTGCGAGCAGATGGCAAAGCTCTTTGCCATCTGCTAGCAGACGGTAAAGCATGCAGCCTTTGCCATCTGCTGGCAGACGGCAAAGAGCCTGTATCCTTTGCCATCCGCTGGCAGACGGCAGAGTATCACGTTAGCCTTCTAACAGGGCTAACCCCGTTAAGGGGATTTGCCATCTGCTAGCTAATGGCAAAGGCACAGGCTCTTTACCATCAGCCAGCAGACGGCAAAGAAGCGTTTGCCGGCAGGGTTTCAGACAAACTGTTTGCCATCCGCCGACCATGCCTTTGCCATCTTCCATGGCAGATGGCAAAGTGCCAGATTCCAGTAGTGCTTAGTTTGGAGCGTCACTAACTTGCTGTGCAGGATGGAGCATCTCTCCCAATCTCCAAGCTGGGGGCTGGGAGGCCGAGAGGAGGAGCCGCGTCGACTGTCCATGATGGAATGGGTTTCTGTCAGATGCGCTCTGATGAATGCTCGCGAAGGGAGAATGGTGTGATTCAGATCTAGATCCTCGTCTCCTTTATAGGTAGCTCATTTGCGCAGCTAGGGGGTAAATTGTAAAAATACCCTGGCTTTTCGCATTCGTTCGACATGTGGAAGATGGCCATTATTGGGCGTGGAGGCCAAGGAGCGCAATATTTATAAGAAGCCGGATGCTATTCAAACAGGTACACAGGATTTGGAGAAGAATCCACCTTGCAATGCCGAAGACAATCTACGCGCCGGACTCATCGTCATTGAAGCCTGGTTCGGGGGCTACTGAGGGAGTCCCGAATTAGGGGGTGTCCGGATAGCCGAACTATCACCTTTGGACGGACTCCTGGTGTCGGTGTCAAAACCGGCGGATCTCGGGTAGGGGGTCCTGAACTGTGCGTCTAGGCGGATGGTAACAGGAGACAAGGGACATGATGTTTTACCCAGGTTCGGGCCCTCTTGATGGAGGTAAAACCCTACGTCCTGCTTGATTAATATTGATGATGTGTGTTACAAGAGTGGATCTACCACGAGATCAAGGAGGCTAAACCCTAGAAGCTAGCCTATGGTATGATTGTTGTTCGTCCTATGGACTAAGGCCATCCGGTTTATATAGACACCGGAGTGGGCTAGGGTTACACAAAGTCGGTTACAATGGTAGGAGATCTACATATCTGTATCGCCAAGCTTGCCTTCCAAGCAAAGGAAAGTCCCATCCATACACGGGACGAAGTCTTCAATCTTGTATCTTCATAGTCTTGGAGCCCGGCCGATGATGATAGTTCGGCTATCCGGACACCCCCTAGTGTGGGACTCCCTCAGTAGCCCCCGAACCGGGCTTCAGCGACGACGAGTCCGGCACGTATATTGTCTTCGGCGTTGCAAGGCGGGTTCTCTTTCAAACTTCATGTTCCTGTCGAATAGTGTCTGGCTTCCTTATAAATGTTGTGCTCCTTGGCTTCCACGCCCAATAATGGCCTTCTTCCACGTGTCGTATGAATGCGAGAAGCTAGGGTATTTTTACATTGTACCCCCTAGCCGTGCGAACGAGCCGCCTATAAGAGAGGCGAGGATCTAGATCCATCTCACACCATCCTCCATCCGCAAGTTCTCATCGAAGCGCCTCTGACAAAAATCCATTCCATCATGGATAGTCGCGCGGCTCCTCCTCTCGCGCTCCCAGCCCTAAGCCAGGAGATTGGGGGAGATGCTCAGTTCCACACAGCGAGCTAGTGACGCTCCAAACCGAGGGATATCTTCCCCCAGCTTTCATGGTTTCGGTTCGAGCCGGACTGGCCACCTTCAAGGGTGGAAAGCAGGCGGAGAACGTCCCCAACCCTTCCAAAGGAGAGCGGGTATGCTTCGTCCCTTATCTAATAAGGGGACTCGGATTTCCCATACATCCATTTCTCCGGGGGCTCCTGGAGTTCTACGGACTCCAGCTTCACCACCTCACACCTGCCTCCATTACGCACATCGCGGGCTTTGTAGCTCTTTGCGAGCTGTTTCTGGGCATCGAGCCCCATTTTGCGCTATGGAAGAGATTGTTTTGCCTTGTACCTCGTTCTTATGAGGGGTCGATATATCAAGTGGGCGGAGCCGAAATATGGCGCATCGCCAGGACCGGATATCTATTCGGCACCCCGAAGAAGGCGTCCGAAGACTGGCCTTCGGAATGGTTCTACATGGAGGACGCCCCTCTGCCGAATCCAGTTCGGATCGACCTCCCGGAGTTCAGCAATGCTCCCTTGAAGAAACGCCTGAGTTAGCGCCCGCGGAGCCCTCAACGGGAGGATGATGGGAGCGTCCATTATCTGATGGGCCGGATTAGGTTACTGGCCCACTCCGGATTGACCATGATTGGAATCATGGCAACGTGCATTATGCGAGGGGTGCAGCCACTCCAATATAGGGGCCACCCTATGTGGGATTTCAACGGGGAAGACGACGCCACCCGTCATGGCCGCAGAGGGCCGGGCTCGGCAGCCGATCTGGCAAAGATCCTGTCCGGCTTGTACAAGGGGGAGGAGGAGGAGGACTTTCTCCGCACAAATCCATTGAACAGATTTTCCATGAACAACCCTCGGAGCTGGGTAAGCGGACGTTTATCTACCCGATCCATACTTACAAAGTCAAGTATCTTACTTCGTGATTTCGACGCAGGAACTGCGCCGGGACGTGGAGGGCATACGAAGCCTAACCCCACAGCCCGAGGATCCGGAACGATCCCTTGATCTGTCCTCCGTAGAGGATCCGAACATAAAGGTGGAGCTGATTGATGGGGTGTTCCACCAACTTAGCATGGACAATGCCCTAGTCGCCATTACGGCTGACTACCCCGGTTTGTTTCCGGCCTCCCAGGTGACTACGACCGAGGTCTTGACACCATTATTTGATCCGTGCTCAACTCTGACCATCATATACTAATGGTGCATCGCAGGAGGTGCCTTTAAGGCGGGAAGCCGAACCTGCGGCGGCTTACCATCAAGGGTCAGTTCGGCCCAGCAGGCGAAAGAGGAGTGCGACGCGAATCGAAACGTCGCCTTAACGGTACAACGCACCGTTGTTTTTAAGGGAAGGACCCCTAGGAGGTATAATAATGCTCATAACTTTTTCCAGGAGAAAGAGCGCTCGCCGGACAGTGTCCGGAGAGGTTGCCAATCAAGCCTCCGCCAGGCATGCTCCATCGCGTGGTCCGGAAGTGGAGGCGAACACAAGGCAAGAGCCGGATGCTCCTCCGACGGAGGATGCCGACAGGCTGTCCGCCACCCGGTCTGAGGTGGAGAGCGGCATGAATCACAGGCGTCGCCAGACAGTTCTTCGTGACGCGTGTTTCTCCCCGGAGGCGTTGAATGCCTTTGATGCGGGAAACGCGCACCTCCGTGCTGCTCAAGATGGTTTAACCAGAGCCACGAAGCAGTATGTGAAGGACATATGGGTAAGTAATTTTAATAGTTATATATGCTAGTAGCCCCCGAGAATTAAAATAGTTAAAATAACTGATTTAAGGATCATTTCTTATGCAGGATCTTACACAAAAGAATACCCACCTGTCCCAGGAGCTCCAAGAGTGCAAGGCCCAACTTGAGGCCGCACTAGCCACCACAGGGGGAGCCACAGAGACCCCCGCTGGTAATACGTACTTCGAAAAGATAAGTAGTTAACAAAGTGCGGCGTGTGCATAAATCTGACAATAATATTGCAGAGGGCGCCGGACTAGATCCGGACAAGCAACAGCTACTGCGTCAGCTAAAGGCCGGCGAGAGGGTGCTTATGAAGGTGCAGCAGGAGAGAAACAAGCTCCAAGATGCCCACACCCAGCTAGGAGAAGAGCTGAAAGGTGTTCGGGCCCAGCTGTCTGGCTCCGTGAAGGAGAATCAGCGGCTTCGTCGCGGCATTTATAGTAAGTGCTTGAGCAAATTCCTTTGAAAAGAAGAATTCGGCGAGGAAGTCGATTGACAGAAATGTGTCTTTAGGTGTGCTCACAGGTCGCCCTGCGGAGGAAATGGCTGGTTCAACGGGTGAACAACTTCCCGAGCTGGTGCAACTGCTCGAACGTGTTCGGCAGGCGATGAGTGGCGTCGTTCAGGCTTTATGGCCTTCCGTCTCTCTACCCGAGGGCCTTGGAGGGCTTGCTGAGAAGCTTCAGGGAGCACGGCGACGCCTCCGTCTGTGGAAAATATCGGCCTGCCGTCAAGGCGCCAGGGAGGCCTGGGCCATGGTGAAGACGCGGTACCCGAAGGCTGACCCAAACCACATGGCCGAGGTCGGACCTGCGGGGCCTGATGGGAAGGAGATCCTTGTGAGCTTGATGTACGGCCAAGTAGAACTGGCCGCGAAATAGTCCCAACAGGACTGTAAGTTAGACAGCCTGTTAGATGGGATTGAAGAGGAGTACAATCAGTCAGTTTGACGATGTAATTTGAAATGACATGTAAAATGCCTTCTAGCCGGATTGTAGATCGTTTGTCTTTGCGGACCTTTTCGCTTCAACCTCGGGACCCAACAGTCCGGAGTGTGTCCGAATACCCTTACGGTTATAGAAGAACCGGGGCATGCGTGGAGACAAGGCGTCGGGGTCATAATTGCTTTATCAGACAAGTGCCCAACTAGCTATGTTATATTACATGGTTAGTAAGAAACATCTTCCAGGGAGAATAGTTCCGTTAAGGGTTCCTTTCCCTGGGAGGCATGCCCTAAAGTGCATGTCCGGACTGCGAAAATAGCAGAAAAAGCATCTGGGGGCAAATAAATAAGTAAGTAATAAAGCATCTTTCAAGTCACCGACCGAATATTCTCTTAAGAATGCTAGCTTTCGGCTTCACCCAGTATGAGGTACACATCCGGCTGACCCGGCAGTAACAATCGCAGAGGTGCTCCCTTTACCTCCTAGCTGAACAATCGGGAACGTAGGAGTAAGCACAGGAGCCAGGTAACCCAGCTTGGCCAAAACTTAAGTCATATCGATGCATATAATGGTGAATAAAAGGTACATGCGGAAGTATGACACATGTGTTGGGCATGGAGCCCGTATAAATAAGCTTCTGTTAAAGAAGCCCCCAGGTATAATGAGTGCTAGGAGCACATCAAGTGTGTGCGAACAATGCGCAAATCATCCTATCAAAGGTATTGAAAAAAAAGGTGGGAAGAAGGAGGGGGACAAGAGACAGTGAAAATGTAAAAAGATGGACGGAGGAGTGAGACAAACTCTGAGTCCGGCGTTAGGCGTAGAATCTTCGGAGACGGGCTGCGTTCCATGGGTTCGGCTCGAGTCGGTTGTCAGATGCGTTACGTAGACGGTATGCTCCGCCGGTCAGGACTTGGTCAATGATGAAGGGACCTTCCCACTTGGGCTTAAGTTTGTCCTTTTTCTTGTCCGGCAGGCGTAGAACAAGTTCGCCAACGTTGTAAGCTTTGGCCCGTACTTCTCTGCTTTGATATCTTCGAGCCTGCTGTTGATAAAATGCGAAACGAGCTTTTTCCACGTCTCGCTCCTCCTCTAAGGCGTCCAAACTATCCTGCCAATCCAGCTCGGCTTCTCTTTCTTCGTACATGTGCACGCGAGGTGAGTCATGAATTATATCGCAGGGCAGAACTGCCTCTGCGCCGTACACCATAAAAAATGGTGTGAATCCGGTAGTTCGGTTTGGCGTGGTCCACAACCCCCAGAGTACGGAGTCGAGCTCCTCTACCCAGTGCGTGTTAGATTCCTTGAGGGACTGCACTAGTCTGGGTTTGATGCCGCTCATGATTAGACCATTTGCTCGCTCGACTTGACCGTTAGTTTGTGGGTGATAGACTGAAGCGTAGTCGAGCTTGATGCCTATGTTTTTGCACCAGAGTTTAACCTCGTCGGCCGTGATATTCGTGCCGTTATCAGTGATGATGCTGTGGGGGATGCCAAAACGGTGTACTACCCCGGATATGAAGTCTATCACAGGTCCGGATTCTGCCGTTTTAACCGGCTTGGCTTCAATCCATTTGGTGAATTTGTCCACCATGACCAATAAGTATTTGTGCTTGTGGGTTCCCCCTTTAAGGGGTCCAACCATGTCAAGCCCCCAGACCGCGAACGCCCAGGTGATGGGTATAGTTTTGAGGGCGGTGGGTGGCATGTGGCTCTGATTAGCAAAGAGCTGGCAACCGACGCATCGTTGGACTAAGTCCTGAGCATCTGCCCGGGCTGTTAGCCAATAAAATCCTGTACGGAAGGCCTTGCCTACAAGGGCCCGGGCTGCGGCGTGGTGCCCGCTGCGGAGATACACCTTTGAAGGACTCCGGTTGTGCTTTTCTTATAAAGTTCTCCCTCGTGGACCTTGTAGGCTTTAGATCGATGAACTATGCAGCGGGCCTTGTTTTGGTCTTTAGGAAGTTCCTGCCTAATTAAGTAGGCTAGGAATGGTTCTGTCCACGGGGCAATTACTGCCATTAGTTCATGGGCTGAAGGTGTTATTTCATTGGCTGAGCCGCCGATTGTGTCAGAATTGTCTGAGTTAGGTGATGCAGCTGGCTCCGGATTGTTATTTCCGGACTCCTCTTCCCATAATACAGATGGCTTAAAGAGCCGTTATAGGAAGATGTTTGGAGGGACGGCGCCACGTTTTGCGCTGATGCGTGCTAACATGTCTGCTGCTTGGTTATTATCCCGGGCTACATGATGGAATTCAAGTCCTTTGAACCGAGCTGACATTTTTAGGACGGCGTTGCGGTAAGCTGCCATTTTCGGATCTTTGGCGTCAAAGTCTCCATTTACTTGGGATATTGCGAGGTTTGAATCCCCGTGCACCTCTAGGCGATTAATGCCCATGGAGATTGCCATCCGGAGGCCGTGTAGAAGGGCCTCGTATTCGGCTGCCTTGTTGGAGTCCATGTACATTATTTGAAGTACGTATTGGACTGTGTCTCCAGTTGGGGACGTCAAGACAACGCCATCCCCCAAGCCAGCCAACATTTTGGATCCGTCGAAATGCATGATCCAATTGGAGTACGTGCCGTACTCTTTAGGGAGTTCGGCTTCGGTCCATTCGGCGACGAAGTCAGCCAGGACTTGCGACTTTATAGCTCGCCGTGGTTTGTAGGTTATGTCAAATGGTAAGAGCTCAATGGCCCATTTTGCAATCCTGCCCGTTGCGTCGCGATTGTTTATAATATCGTTGAGAGGTACTTCGGAGGCCACCATTATGGAACACTCTTGAAAGTAGTGTCGCAGCTTCCGTGTCACACCCTAGCTAGTCATGCATTAGAGTGCTGCATCATGTTTACTCTTTCATCAGAAACTTGAAATGGGGATGACAGAACCCCCAGTCCCCTCTGAAACCAACTAGGGTTTACTAAAATAATTTTCAATGAACCTGAAATGCCCTTCTAAAATGCCCATCATTTTTGCCTTGGTTCAGAACCTCTGCCAAAAGTGGTGCACATTTTCCTAGGCCATCCTAGGGTTTTGAATTAAATCATAGCTATTTGAATTTGGGCATTTAAAATAAAATAAAATATTTAAATGCTCAAATATCTCCAAACTAAAATGTTTCATGTTGGAAATAATCCAACTATGGACCAGGAGTAGTTTGGTGAATTTTGGAGTTGCCTAGGTATTTTATTTAATTCAACAAAGTTGCAGATATATTAAATAAAACAGAAAACAAAAAAAGAAAGGGGAAAGACTTACCTGTGCGGCCCAGCCAGCTGGCCGGCCCAGCTAGCAGCCGACCCAGCCCAACACTGTAGCTCTCCGTCGTCTTCCTCCCCACGCCCCGAAGCTGCTGCGTGCTCGCGCGCGCGCGGCCGCGCGGCCACCTCCTGCTTGCCGACGCCCTCCTGGCCGCGTGGACGACGTCCGCAGCCCGTCCCGATTCCCCCCTGCTCTCGCTCACTCTCCCCCGTTTCTCCCTCGCTCTCTCTCGCTCTCGGCCGAAGCACACCGTCGCCGCCGTTCGCCGTAGCCACTGTCTCCGGCCACCCCTCGCTTCCCCGAGTAGCTCAGAAGCTCCGCCACAACTCCCTCTTCCTCCCCACCGCTCCACGAGTCCCCGGAAGCCCTGCATCGCCGCCACGTCGCCGTTCCCCTCTTCGGGCTCCGACCACCGTCGCCGACGAATTCGCCGTCTCCAGCGCGTCCCCGAGCCCGCTTCGACGCCCACTGCAACCGCGGTGAGCTACGCCACCGTTTCCCCCTCTTCTCCCCCTCGTTCCCTCACCGTAGCTTCATCTCCACCACGGCCGAACCTCCGCCGTCGCCGAGCTCGCCGTCGACGCAGCTCCGGTGACCATTTGGTCACCCCGGCGAGTCCAACGCGTTCACAGAACCCAGTAGAGCATCCCTAGCGCCTCACTTTGCTCGACTTCGAGCTCCAGCACCACTCCCGTGCACGACCGAACCCCGGCGGCCGCAGCCGAGCTCACCGCCGTCAACTCCGGCCACCCCGACCCCAACGGACTCCGTCAAGAGCCGCGGGTCGTCCTCAGCTTCACTCCGGTGGTCGCCGCGTTCCATTTGGTGGCCGAAACGACCAAAACCACTATCGCCGCCGCACTGTTGGTCGCCGCCGGCCAGAACTCCGGCGAGCTGACGTGGCCTAGTTGATTAACCACTAATCCACCACCTACTGACGCTGACAAGTGGGCCCCAGGGCTTAGTCAAAGCTAACCAGCCCGGGGTCAACGCGGGATTAGCCCCTGTGACACTGACGTGTGGACCCCACACGTCAGGTTTGACCCGAGCCAGCCCTGTTGACCTGCTGATGTCACTGTGATGTCAGGCTGACGCAGTAAATGATATTTCTGGATTTAAATTAAATCAGGAAATTCCAGAATATTAATTAAACTTCAAAAATTCATAACTTTTATTCTGTAACTCCAAATTGGACAAATTATATATGAAAAATGATCAGAAAAATCCAATCTATCCATCTGTACTATTTTCATGCATGATCAAACAAGTTAAATTGATGTTTTAAACAGAACAAGAAAAGGCACTTTAAAAGGCCATATTTGAATTTGGAATTTGAATCTTTGATTCAAATTTGCTCAAACACTTCTGGCTTTAGTTGCATTAGCCCAACACACTCATATTGCCATGTTTCATGCATGCATCATATTGTTGCACATTGTTTGGTGATGCCTGTGTATCGTTATCCTTTGCGACAGGATCTGTCCCCGAGGAGTACCGTGATTACCCTAACGAAGAACCGTATCCGTGCAACGAACCATCAGGCAAGCAACCAACCATTTGATCATATCGATACAATCCCATGTTCTCGCTCCTGCTCTCTTTTACTGCATTAAGACAACGCGATTCAAACTGCTGTGTGCTACGGTAGTTGAACCCATTTCCTCTGCATGACCTGTCATTGCCACAGTAACTAGATGAAACCCACTAGCATGTGTAGGAGTTGATTGAGCCATATGTATGTGTTGTTCCTACCTTGCTATGCCTGCTATGCTTAGAGTCGTGTCAGGTCTGGTTCATCTGGGTGATGGGCTAGAGTGAAATGATTATGTCGGTAATGAGAGTGGTGTGGTGAACACGATTTGGTAAAGGTATCGATGAGAGGCCATGTAGGAGTACATGGTGGGTTGTTTCATTGAAGCCGACCTTAAGCACTGAGATCTGTATGTGTGATTTAAGAATCAGCTACTACCATGCATTGGGCCCGAAACCAATGGACCCTCTCGACTTCTTATTCACCCTAGTTCTCCGTCCAGGAGTTGCAAGTAGTTTCTGGTGTTTGTAGCCTACTGGAGGCCGTGGACAGCGCTGACCGTAGGGGTGGGCTGTGATGCGGTAGGTACGTGGCACGGTGTACCGAATACCCGTTAGGTATCTCGGGAACCCTGTTCACATCGTTCGGGGCCGTATGGGAAACCTCGGCCGGACTCCCTGCGGATGGAACCTGAATAGGCGATAAACCTGGACTGGAGGCTTAGGTGATTAGGTAGGTCGTGGCCGACACCCACGTTGGGCTTCCGCTTGAAGGTTGCCGAGTACATGTCGTGTAAACGACGGTAAGTGGTGAGAGCGTGTATGAAGAAGTACACCCCTGCAGGGTTAACATGATCTATTCGAATAGCCGCGTCCGCGGTAAAGGACTACTTGGTTGCCTATACAGTTCATAGACAAGTAAATGGAAACTGATAAAAGCCTCAAGATAAGTGTGAGTGCCGAGGATGGCTCTTCCGTAGGAAGACGGAGGTGGATCCTCGGTAGTGTATTGAAGTGGTGAATAGTGGACTCGTGTGCGCAAAACTATTTCAAATGGAGTATCGTAGGATAGTCTAGCCAAGAGTCAAAGCTGGCTTGCTGCAATAACTCCACCAACCCTTCTTGATACTATGCATGTATGTAGGATCTGATGTAAGTCTTGCTGAGTACCTTTGTACTCATGTTGCTATAATCTACATTTTTACAGAAGACGCTGCAACCCCTTCTGATGGGTTCTATGTAGACGTTGACATCAACGAGTAGGCTAAAGACCCAGGTGGTGACCCTGAGCTTGTGAAGGACCACATAGTATAGCCAGGCTTTCCAAGCCTCTTTTATTTTACTAGTTGTCTGTACTCAGACAAGTTACTTCCGCTGTTGGCTTGTATGACTGTATGACTTGTATGTTGGGTCGTGAGACCCGTACCTTTGTGTGTATGTTATGTATGGCTCACTGAGCCTTAAATAAAGTACTTGTGTCGTAGAGTCATGTTGTGATGCTTCGTTGTATTTGCACATATCGAGCATATTGTGTGTATGATTGAAATGCTTGGTATGTGTGGGATCTGACTATCTAGTTGTTTATCTTTAGTAGCCTCTCTTACCGGGAAATGTCTCCTAGTGTTACCGCTGAGCCATGGTAGCTTGCTACTGCTCTGGAACACTTAGGCTGGCCGGCATGTGTCCTTCTTCGTTCCTGTGTCTGTCCCTTCGGGGAAATGTCACGCTTTGAGTACCGGAGTCCTGTTAGCCCGCTACAGCCCGGTTTACCGGAGTCCTGCTAGCCCAGTGCTACAGCCCGGACCCACTTGCTGATGACCGACACGTTCGAAGCTGGGTCATGGATGCCTGTCCCTGTAAGTCTGTGCCACTTTGGGTTTACGACTAGTCATGTCAGCCCGGGCTCTTTATCATATGGATGCTAGCGACACTATCATATACGTGAGCCAAAAGGCGCAAACGGTCCCGGGAAAAGGTAAGACGACACCCGTGGGGATACCGTGCGTGAGGCCGCAAAGTGATATGAGGTGTTACCAGCTAGATCGATGTGACATCGAGTCGGGGTCCTGACAGCGTTGGCATCAGAGCCGGACTGCCTGTAGGTTCTCCAAGCCAAACTGGTCGATGTTGAGTCTAGAAATTCTTTAGTTATATGTAGGGGAATTGTTTGTGGGTTGGAACGTAAGGCTCTTTTTACTCCTTATACCTTATGACATTCTGATCTGAGTCAGTCCATTCTTCCACCGGGGGTTAAGGAATTAGGATCTGTTCTCTCTATCAGGATCACGTGTTACTAATCAGTAGTACCTTATAAGTTTGATGGTTATCAGCCTAGTTCAGTTCTACTACCACATTATGTTGTAGGAATGGTTTCAAGACTTGATATGATGATGTTGAGTGTGTACGAAATCCTTTGTCAAATGTCTCAATATCCTTTTTGAGCATTTACAGCTGTTATGCTGCCGAAATTTTGCTAGAAATTCTAATGCCTTTGCATTATGATTATGCTTTCAGATGGCCACTCGCGACCTCAATCAAGTGGTTCGCCTGACTCGATGCCTAGATGTACCCGGCCATACTGCTAAGTTGGTCAGGGTAATGACTGAGGCTGGATACCGCTGGTATCCTGAGTACACGGTCGAAGAGCAATTCCGAGACTTTAATCAAAGCCAGTATCTCTGCACTGTCAGGATATTTCCATCTTATCCTGGATCCACTGAGCCTCTTCACTGCTCCTATGGACTCGGGGTTACTATCGAGATGGCTGTGCAGGATGCCGCCTACTCTATGATGACCATTATGCGAGTCAGATCTGGTCTATTTCGGGACTCTGATTTCCGGTATATGCCAGGATCACTTCCGGGAGCACAAGGATATCTCCAGGCTATCTATGCTGACTCCACTCAGGAGGATTCACGGACTCGCACCACTGCTGAGATGCTCGAGGATAAGGACCGTGAAAATCGGGCCTTAAGGTTAGAGCTCTTCAATACCCGTGCTGACCACTGGGCCACTTTGACTCGGTTCGCACCGGCGGTGCAAGCTGGATATTCAGATATGCGCGATCTCTATCCTGTGAGATCTGCTCTGCCAGACGTGATGGTTTGGCGTGATGTAGGAGGCATCACCCCACCTCGCGGTCCCCGCAGGCCACCGTTTGTTGGTCCAAGGCCTCATCCTAGCCCCTATGGTCCACAAGCTCCGCGAGACCGTCTGTTTCCGGATGATCATGTTGAACTTCCAGGCTATGGAGGTGACTTCTACGAGGACTACTACGGATCGGTCTGAGTTAGTAGTAGTATCACTAGTTCGCACTAGCTGTGTCGTCTATCGTCCTGCGTGACTCGTGGGATATGACCTAGTTTGTACTCTTTCCGGAGATGTAGAAAAATAATGTATAGGAGCTTGGAATGCCTCCGATGAGATGTAATCCTCTTTTCACCGTAATAGTACTTTGTTTGGTCTTGTACTAAACCTGTATGGTGTGTATGACGATGGAATAAAGAAGCAGTTTCTGTATCTACCATGTCATACGGATGATCAT
>NC_057804.1:162926454-162929051 GCF_018294505.1 Triticum aestivum | reverse complement strand
GCGGGGGCGGCTATTTGGCTGGTGGTGGCTGGCGGCTCAGGGGGTGGAGGTTGAAGATGAACTGCAGGCCCTTGATTTTGTATCCAATGGCTGCAAAGTCAACTGACCAAAGATGAAAAAGTTAGTCGACTGACGTGTAGCCTCACCTCTAGTGCGTTAAGTTTTGACAGTAAAATTCAGTTTCGACAGCAAAATTCAGTTTCGATAGTTAAGTTCAATTTTGACAGTTAAATTCAGTTTCGATAGTTAAGTTCAGAGATGAGCGGTTGATTTATTTTACATCTAACACTTTGCGGTTATGTATTTTACGTCATCTATTGGAGATGCTATTAGAATTCCACTCAGGTTAACGTTGTCTCTATTGTCCTACTTCAGCCTCGGCTTCATACAACTCAACGGAGTTGCTCCAACGACGAAACCCTCCATCACAGCGGTGCAGTACCTCGGGCTCCATCTCCGAACGCCTAAGATCTTCTTCCCCTCCTCCGACAGCCAAGTCAGCGGGAGCATCCTCACCGGCCAACCCAATCACGCCGAGATCAACATGGCTTCGCCAAAGAGATTGTACACTTGTTGCATCTCTTTTTTACTCTACATGTTATATATATTGTCCACTGAGCACACGTAGTAACATGAAATATGATTATTTTGTCCTACTATATGACAAGCAGTGAGGTACCAGGCAACTTAGCTATCTGTGCTGGACTCTCTTGAACGCCATCATTATTTATGTCTGCGTGTTTGAGCTGTGCATTTGTCGATGTGCCTGGGAGTTGAGCTAGTAGGGCAGTGGCCTGGGTCCAAAGTAATAGAAGTAGCACAAAAACATTTTTTTAGTGTAGGCTTTTCCTTGCTCAAGCCTGCCTACTAGAATCACCAGTGCTTGAAAGGAAAAGTGAATGAAAAACATGGGAATTGGAAACTTTCCTATGGTACTACTATTCATGAATTTGGTTCAAAGGAATGGAGCAAAGGAAAACTGTAGGATTTGTTCCTTTAGCGTCTCCTTGAAAGAAAAACCGTAGGAATTTAAATTTCCACTTTTCATCCTTTTCAAATTCCTATTCATGAAGCACAAGACTAAGAGATAGTAGCATAATAGCATTATAACCGTAAATTTTCTTGTGGTTTGAATTAATCTCACGATGCTTCTTTACATCATGTGATCTTCCAATTCTTATGAATCAAACACCCAGATTGGCAGAAATCATGTGTTTTTGAACTCTCTGTTTTGCACGTGCATTCCTATCCTATTCCTGTCTATTTCCTATCCATGCATTGTTAGAATCCTCAAATTCAAACAATCGCTTACACAATTACTAGTGTTACATATATGTGTCAAAGAAAACCTTGTGTGGTTTTTCCTGCTCCTGCGGCGCTGTGTTCCACCCCAGCTCAGCTGCTCCAACAATGGAAGGGTTCACCACAACAGGGATCCGCTCTCCAGACTGTCTTTCACCACCTCAGATCTTCTTCCCTACCGCTGGCAGCCACGACAACTGCATTACCATCATCAACCAAGCAGATGACCTTGAGGACTACACGGGTCCACAAGAGAGGTCGCACTCTTCCGTGTCTGCTTACGTTATGCATCGCTTAATATGATGACATGCTACTTCATCGTCGTGTTCACCTATTAGACTCCGAGTCGGGTCCAAACTAATGCTAAAACTTGAGTTTCTAAATGGTTGTGGGGTACATATTGGGGTAGTAATCAGTACTATCTGTCTACTATCTGGTTAATCTCGGGTGTCTACTATGAGTTTCATGTTGGGTGCAAACAAACATTAAAGGAGTCATTATCTATATTTTTTAAGTAAAGCTATTATCTGCCTGCTATCATTGGTTTTGGGTCTATCCACAGTTTGCTACCATCACTCTGGATTTGTGCATGCACTCCTTACATAATCTCACTATGTTTTATTCCTATGCATGTCAGTTATTGTACACAATGGAACTGAACATGTAGAGCAAAAGAGATGAGCCTTGCGTGGCAATAAAATTTCATGCAGACATCTCTCCATGGTGGGCGCAAACGCAGCGCCCCCCTCCACCCATTTCGGATTGTAATCAAGAGGAAGATAATTGTTTTGAGGGGGATTCAGAAGGAGAAGACAACTCCTATCTACCCCATGAGTCCGTCGCTCTAACTTGGCATGCTGATGTTGGTAATATCATGCATATGGTGCCTTGCATTGCTTACTGTATACATCAAAGATGTCATCTGCTTACTTTAGACATGCTTTGTGTCAATGCCATCTATTTAGTTTCTTTATCGTATATGTGAATCATGCAATACCTTCTTGTTTAGCCAGGCATCATATATGTGAATTTTGCAATGCCACCCTGGTTAGCCAGACATATTATATATGAATTATTTCATGCCATCATTTTTTTATTACGTGTTAAATTTGTCAACAATTTTAGTACATTCAATTACTCTTCCTGTGCATCAGCCATTCGTCACGGTCATGGAAAATCTGGAGTGGAAACAAGGTCTTCAGAGCAGGCAATGCTATCTGACGAAGCGCATGTCTTGCTGGTTACGGATAGCTCCTCAAAGGAGTATTCAAAGACAGATGACCAGTCATATCCTC